>NC_085872.1:42555423-42790423 GCF_034702125.1 Engraulis encrasicolus | reverse complement strand
ACACATTATTCAAACATTTACACCCCACGATTTCTGACCATTATCTCAAGCCTGATAGTAGAAGAAACACTATCACATCAAATCATAAGGTTGTTTTAACCTAATGGCTTATTATTATCAATATTTTTATTTTTGCACGATACTGCCTCCTTGTATCACGATACAGTATCGTGACTCTGTGTATCACGATTTCTCGGTTCGATACAATATCGTTACAGCCCTACTCACCACAATGCCATCGCTGGCTCCGGTGGACAGGTAGATGTTGTCCGGGTCACATGGCACTCCACCATCCCGACGCTCGATGTAGCGAGACACATCCTGTCGTATGACCTCGATGCCTTGGCTGGCACTGTAGGCTCCTGTTGGTGTGTGTGTTGTGTGTGTGTGTGTGTGTGTGTGTGTGTGTGTGTGTGTGTGTGTGTGTGTGTGTGTGTGTGTGTGTGTGTGTGTGTGTGTGTGTGTGTGTGTGTGTGATAAAGGAGAGTGAAGAGTAAGTTCATTAAATAAGTAATAGTAAGGAAGAAGTTAAAGGACAACTTTAAGCATATTGTGTACTTGCATGACGACAAAATAATGAAGAAATGAAAAATGTAATTGCAATGTTTTCTCTAATCCAATTGGTCGGTATACTGTAGGCTATAAATGTTCAACAGCACGTACCAATGCTCTTTCCTCCACATCCCTGCAAAATGCGACGGGCCCTGCTTTTAGCGTCCTCTGGGAAGCTGTTCTCATTCAGCAGCTCAGGGTAGGAGCACAAGGCCAAGACCTATGACAACACACAGAAACAACACTAAATGTCTCACTAACGGTCATGTTATGGCCACATATTAATATTATGCGATATGATCCTGTTACGACACAGCGTTATGAATTTGATGTGACCAGAATGACAATGACCAAGTCGTAGTCCATTACTAAAGGCCCTGCCTTATGTCATAGTAGAGTAGTACTAAGGTATTTAACTCTGCAATGACTATTACAGCGTTCTAAACCACTGGTGGAACGCATGCATTACGGGGCTACGAAAGGCCTAGACATCAAAGCCTTTGGCACATTGTATTGACAAGTCAAAGTTAGTCAAAGTTTATTTGTAATGCACTTTTAAAACAACATAAGCAGCTGACCAAAGTGCTAACAAGAAGGCCTAAAAAAAAGAAACAACACAGACAAAAAGACTTGAAGACATCCATAAAACACACACGCATGTACGCACGCACGCACGCACACGCGCACACAGACACACACACACACACACACGCACGCACGCACACACGCACGCACGCACGCACGCACGCACACACACACACACACACACACACACACACACACAAAACAGTCTAAAAAAGGGAAAGCTCTTCCAGTCAGAAGGAAGGCTGTGAGCTGAGACTGAAGCACACAACTTTGACTGCAGAGTTACGTTACATTTCATGATTATTTCTCAACATGTATCACGATTGGAGGAAAAGGAAGAGTAAAATGATGCTGTATAGCAGTTACCTGTCTGAAGAAGGTAATGGGCTGTTGGCCCATGGCATGGGCATCACCAATGTTGGCCTTGATGACTTCAGTAAAAGGCTTTTTGGCACCCTAAAGCAACATTTAAAAGCAAAGTAAGCAAAACATATGTGAGTACAGGTTGGACAGCACGGCCAATGTTTATCATAGGAGTGGACATTTGTCTCGTATGACTAAACAAAACTACACGAGGGGAATAAACAACGCTTAGAGAAATGCTACGCATGTGCTGCATGAACGCTCTGGAATATGAAGTGACAAATGGACCACATTAATACAGCTTAATGATATGATGCCTCATTGGTGTTTTGCTCAAATGAGGAGTCTGCTTCATGATCAATTGATGATGGGTGGATGCTATTGTTGTCAGATATGTGCAGAAGTGGCCTGGTGTTACCTACAGTAGCCTGACAAGGCAGACCATTCATTTTGAATTACTTCATAATTCTCAAATTACGCTTCTCTGGGGAAGGTCTAGTTGTCCACCAGATCAGTGGTTCCCAACCTTTTTCTTAAGGGACCCATGTTTTTACTATTGTAAGCTTTGGTGACCCAACCACGCGAGCGCCCGCACGAGACGGAGTCACAAGATGCCCTCCGTTTCCTGCCAAAACTTATTTTAATTATTTTATTCCTCAATTCGTCACATATAGACTAAATGTTTAATGTAGCACTTACAATTTGTTGCGTCTATGCATTTGCTTTGTCTTTTATTCAATATGTGCTGTATATTTAAAACGAAACCCCTTAAAATCAAGAGGGCTCCGCGACCCCCTGTGGATCTTTGGCGACCCATAAGGGGGGTCCCGACCCATAGGTTGGGAACCACTACACCAGATGGCCAGCCAATAAGCGAACACACTTGGGTGCATAACAACATACGGCATTACCGTCAACTGTCAGCGATTGGTCCAGTCATTTCAAATCAGAGCTGAGCTCACTCCTCCCACCCAAGCGCTCCGGTGCATCAAGGATCCAGACCAAAAATGAATTACCAAGTAATTAATGTGGTCTGGTAAAACCAGGCTAGGTGTACCATACCCTCATGTGATCAATGTGAATGTGAATCAGCTGGAGCTTTACGGTTAGTAAGATCAGGCTAGTGCAGAAGACCACCAGTGTGTAAAATCTCTCTCTCTGAGAGAGACCTGACGTCACCCAGGTCATTTGCCCCCACGCTTATCAGGTAGAGCAAACAAGCACAGAGCCACTGAAATGTGATCGGTAGCTTCAATCAGGTGTGCTTTGATGTATTCTTACGTCATCCTGCTTTTCTATCCCTCTATGTGTGACAGCTTTTGCCTTTTCTACACCTGCAGGAGATGTTTGAGGTTTATCTCTCCATGTTGTGCTTTATCACCAAGAAGAAGTTTGTTAGTGACTACAATCGCAAAAAAATGGGTGCATTTTCTCAATGTTTATCCACATATCCAAGTCCAAGTTGCGAAAGTTCAACATTCTCCACCATTTTTCTGCAGCGTTTGTGCTTGCGAGGCTGTCTCTCCGTGTCTTTGCAGCTGGATGCTGCATAGGCCATGACTTCTGCAGCTGGGACTCATTGCCATTGCTTTTAAGAAACAGAGCTGCCGTCAGGTCTCCTCCACAGGGTGCTCTCTCTCTCTCTCTCTCTCTCTCTCTCTCTCTCTCTCTCTCTCTCTCTCTCTCTCTCTCTCTCTCTCTCTCTCCAATAGGGTCAGGCCCAAAACATACAACAAAATAAATAAATAAACACCTCCACCCCACTGTTCCCAATTTCCACGCAAAAAAAAGTCTGCTCTTTTCCGAGTGGATGAGACGAGAAAGAGGCACCTCTTGCTGCCAGCCAATCAGAAACAGCGGAGTGACTGACACCCCCTCTGAAAACCTCCTCTCCTGCCACAAGCCGACACAGAATGATGTGATCAAGGGGGGTGATTCAGCAAACAGATGTGGAAAAGTTACACAACTAAAAGTGCTGAGAAGAAATGATGGACTGACAGAGGAGTCAGCTGTTCATTTTGTTAAGGATACGTGTGTCTACTGGAAACTGTGTGAGAATGTCTTGAATCATATTCACATCACATATGCTTTGCAGTACACCACACTCCCTTTTCTAGCCTTTCCTGTGTTTACCATCCTCTGTTACCACAGACTGTTTTGTGGGTGGTGCTCATTATGTGGGCGAACCAGGCAAGGTGGTAAACATCTCTAAAAGCAGTGCCATCAACCAAGTGGTATCCATGGAGACAAATAAAACCAAGCCACACATCCTCCTAAGAAACGTGTAAATCATCCCGTAGCAATAAAGAGTGAAGGACTAATTTCTTCACAGTGAAACATTTTCCAAGCTCTGTTCCCTTTCTGTGAACTTAGACTACTTCAGTTTCCATCTGAGACCCAGATTACACCATCAGGAAAGAAATGAGAGAGTGTGCGAGATTGAGAGAAAGGGAGCAAGAGAAAGGGACAGAAATCACAAGCGAGAGAGAGAGAGAGAGAGAGAGAGAGAGAGAGAGAGAGAGAGAGAGAGAGAGAGAGAGAGAGAGAGAGAGAGAGAGAGAGAGAGAGAGAGCATGTGTTTTGTTCTGAGGTATGTAGTTAAAAACAGCTTTGCGCTTGCTTTTCTTGGTAGAAACCAAACACCGAAGTAGATCTCAACAATGGGATAGAGCAACAGATATTCATAGATCATCTGGAATGTGAGAAGCCGCAGGGCCGAAAGAGAAAAAAACAACAACGCTCCTTTCAAAACGCCGCCTTTGCCATTATTCCACTCTAACACTGTCCCGATTACCCAAGCTATTAGTGGAAGAGTTGACTGTGGTCCACTGTTTGAATTAATAGGGTGAAACGATGCGGTTCAGCCATGCAAAGAATAGCTGTCAGTTCCACTGTACCATAAGCTAAAAGGGCATCCTTCACTTCCTGCAAATGCACTCCTAGCGCTGAAAATGATCTGGTCCTCCTGGACACCAATCTCACACAGACTGGCTAAATGACAGAACTCAGCAAACAATGACACTCTCTGTTCCCATGGCAATCTCAGTTTCACTGTGGCTATCCTTTTCTTCCTCATTGGATCTCCACAGCCCTTGCAACAGGAAACCAACCTGGTGGGGAAATAATAGCCACAAAGAAACCAGAAAACATGTTTGTTTTTTTTACTGAAAAAAAAAAATCAAGACTAAAGTACTTTTAAAAAGAAGCCTACTTAAATGTGTCATTAAGATCTAGCATCCATAAATATTGCTAAGGAGCATGGATGGAAGTAAGATTGCAAAGCATGGACTTTATACTGCGCACACTCCCCGCCTCACTGTGGAGGCTGACTCGGGCCTTAGTCTGGTACACCCCATCAAAAACAAACAAACTGATAGGGAGAAGTGTGTTTGTACACGCCAGACTTGTGAAGGACAATTTGTGTGTGACAAGAGGGAAGTTTGGTTCCAAAGGGACATTCATATCCGAAGCAAGTCACATGTCCCTCCTAACAATTAGGGCCTATTTTGACCTAAACAAGAAAAAAACAGACTGTGCGCATATTAAATCATTTCACTGTTGGATGCCCAATTTATGTAGGCCCCTAATGGCCAGCAACAGACTTTGACATGGATGATACCGTATGTGAGGTGCTGCAGCACAGACTGATTGGCACAACCTCCATTTACAGGGCAAAGCTTTAACCAAGTGTTGACCTCCGTTGAGCTGGACTGGGCGACCTCAACAAGCATTTCATTCCACGTACTCCGTCATTATCTTGATTAAATGAACACCTTGAGGACATCAATTGCAAGCATACTGTAGGAAACCTCTCGAGACTTATTGGTGTCCTCTATATCTGGTGGGTCACTACAATGATAGACCATTTGAAGTTAGGCTACTGTCTTCTGAGAAGCTGGCATTGCTTTATGCTTTACACTGCTAGACTGCTATGACAAAATATTGATGTTACATTTTACAGTAGATTTTCCATACCTCGTTGAGCTCTTTCTCTATTTGCACGGCGCGTTGTACAATCGGTCCCCTGACCGCATATTCAACTTTCTTCACTGTTGCATTCATAGTATCGATGGTCAGCACCTTGCTCCTCCGAGCAGTTACCCCGTTCTCGGACATTTTGCGATGTATTAGTCCCCGACGAGCTGAAGATAGTCCGGATAGAGATTTGCTGAGGGAAAATGAGGAGAGCGGAGATGGGGTCATTACGGGAGAGTCCGTGGACTTCTTCAGTCCTGCAAAATGCTGGCTGCTGCGATGACATATTTGCTTCTTTTCTGCCTGGATGAAAATCCAAACACTTCTTGATGACAACATTGTAACGGCGACCCTTAATGAATAAACCTGCTGTTTCTCTCTTGTTTAGTTATTCAACACGCTTCCAAGCAGAGTCGCTAAATAAAGTTACGCGTGGGAGTACCACTGTCCGGTGAGCACTTTAAAATGACAAACCAGACTGAACTTTGCACTTTGCAGGTTAGATATCATACAGTTTCACAAGATGCGATTGTCCGAGCGATAGTCTGACAAACGAATGGCTCCCAGTGCAGTTAAAGCCTTCATCTATCTCCCTTTAGCGCATCCTACCATGTCACAACTTTATTTATCACCGTCACCCGAATTTATTTGGGGTCTCATACCTCGCGCGCATCCCCCACCCATTTGTCGTACGCACCACAATGATTGGAGCGGCCTCTCCAGTCACCGAGACGACACACAGGACAAAACCAAACGTTTAGATGGATCCGAAACTTTTCTATAGCCGCCCGTCGGCGTGGAACTGTATTTCATAACATTTTGGGAGGAGACTTCAGATTCAGTAAACGCATAAAATGAATAGCGGCAGCTCCTCCCATATTTGCAAGCGCTAAGCTGACATCGCAGAATCACACATGATAACCAGTGTAAATGTGTGGGCTGCTGCAGAATGCTGATACGGCTGAGGTGAAAGCCATCTCAAAGAGAGGGCAGAGCTAGACATTAAAAAAGTTGATATTTTCTTGTATTTATTAAATCCAAGGAAAAGATGTCCCCTTTTCTACATGCACAAGCAGGCATTTGGCCCTAGCCGCCATAATGACAATCTTCCATAATTCTGAAGTGTAGGCTATAATCACTTTCCAACCATATTTTAAGAATGGAGTTTATACCATGTCATTGTGTTGGCAGCTTTAACCAGGCCCAGGACGAAGCCATTTGAAAGGTTCCCCTACTCAGTACATACAATGTAATGAAGAACCAATTTAGGGGCCCCTATTGCCCTTAGCCCAGAATAACTGACCTGTTTGCCCATCCAGCCACAACCACACACTCTACAGCTCCCTGTGTCCTCTGACAAGACAAGTAACTGTTACAGTCAGCCAGAAGGTCATTCTTCTGTGGAATGGGCCTGAGTGCTGCTGCCAAATCGCACTTGATGGACGCGGCCACTTGTTCCCTCTGATCAACAAACGCATGCAGAGTAGGATCATCTTAGGTCACTGAGTGATCAACAGGTCTTATGCACCTTATGTGATGTTTAGGTCATGCCCAGCCTGCTTCTTTCATTCCAGTCAGCCCTGGAGCTATAGGCGTGAGGGTAACTAAATACTTGACCCCCGATTTCTTCCTTGGACTATGCATATTGACTTTTTTTGAGACACCTGGACACTTTGGACACGTTTCCAGTTTTTGAATCTTGTGTGTGTGTGTGTGTGTGTGTGTGTGTGTGTGTGTGTGTGTGTGTGTGTGTGTGTGTGTGTGTGTGTGTGTGTGTGTGTGAGTGAGAAAGAGAGAGAGAGAGAGAGAGAGAGAGAGAGAGAGAGAGAGAGAGAGAGAGAGAGAGAGATCTGACTTTTCAAATATATGTATGGTGAATATATGTGCAATGTTGTATGTAATGTCTTTGTGTCTTTCTGTATGTATGTATGCTACTGGACACCTTAATTTCCCTCAGGATTTTCTACTCTACTCTACTCTACTCTACTCTACTCTACCCCACTCTACTCTACTCTAATCTACTATGATGACCCAAAGACCAGATGGAACGCCTGGACATCTGCACAAACAGTCACAATTGATTAGATATGAAAACAATTTTAGTATAAAACTGGGAAAGATGGGGTTGGATAAATTGTAGTTGCTGCTAGGGCAAGACAATTGAACCCAGAGCTCTAAAAATGCTTTTAAGACAGATGTGTATTAATGATAAGGGATATTAACTGATTGGATGCGAGAAATGGGTGCCATGCTCTCCAACCTTCCTTCATAAAAATAAAGAACACAAAGGAATTTCTGCCAACAGTTTTAAGCTTTATGGTAAGAAATCAATACGGGCTCATCAAAATAATGTTGCAAGGTTGGACATTAGCATATTGGTGAGGTTGGCTCCCAGGCTCTAGAAAGACAGCGTTTGAAAAACTGTCTGGTTACATAAGGTTGATTTTAGAAGAGGTCAAAGGGTACAGTTAAACATTGAGTATAATGTGGAGTTGAACTTGTACACTAGGGATGGATTCCAATTTCCAATATGCGGACTCCGTCCTCAGTCTGTGTTTGTGGACTCACAATTTGCTGACACCCCGCCTCCATGGAGAAAACAATTAAGTTTCCCCTCTATCAGCCAAGCCACAACAATTTTTGGCGGACTATTCTTCATCCACCATTCTGTTTGCAAATGAGAAAATGACATTAGAATTGAGCTTTTGCAAGATATTGAAATACAACGCTGTTGTCGGTGATGTCATCACGAGGCCATGAGGAGGCAAGTGAGCAAGGGAGGAAGGAGGTCCACATAGGCTATTCGAATCCACCCAATGGCTATGAAATCAACAAAGTCTAATGCTCCCACTCTGACTTGCTTTTAGTTATGTAACAGATCACTGATCTTTTACTAGCTTTTGAATTCAAGGACAGACTGTGACACTCCTGTTCAATTCCTGGGATTGAATTTAAAGGGATATGCCACAACCAGGTCGAATTGAGGGTCTCCACAGTCCCAAGACTTAGCCTACCAGTTGTGGTTGCTGTTACATTCAGAAGATGCAAACCCCCCATCTTACCCCCACCTGCTCCCTTATTAGGGCCCGAGCACCGAAGTGCAAGGGCCACGCGGTGGCCCTTCGCCCTCTCGGTGCGAAGCCCTATTGTTTTCCTAAGGATTATTATTATTTTTCTCCTTAGTAGTCTGTAGCGTTGAGCCTTTTCTCGGGTACTTCCGGTGCTCGTACACTTACGCCACTTGGTACACACATTCGAGATTCCTCCCGCTACTCAAACGCAGAATATTAACCCCCGATGGAACACGGGTACGAGGCCACGCCCCCGAAAGCGTTTAGGGGCGGGGCCGACATACACTTTGAGCTAGAGACTCGGGACTTTTTTAGGGTGTGTATCTCACTAAGGCGCATCATAAAGTCCGATACAACGATATGGCCACGCCCAACAGGAAGTGAGATATTTTGACTTTTTTGGCATTTTTTAGCATTTTTTACGTACTTTTACGTACTTGTCCTACACCGTACATCGTATTGACTTCATATTCTGTGGACATGAGCTCAAGGCATTGAAGATGATATATTGCGAAGGAATTTTTCACATCTCTTAATTTGCCAAGATGGCGGCTCCATGAATTTAGGTATCTAATTCTAAAACAGGAAGTTGGCCACCATTTCAGTTTGGAGTGTTTTGTAACAGTGCAAACTCACACATGTATGCATATAATGAATACTTACTTTTGTATATGCCTGAAATGGAGGCCACGCCCCCAAACACGTTTAGGGGCGGGGTCAACATCTACTTTGAGCTACAGACTCGGGACTTTTTTTAAGTTGTGTATCTCACTAAGGCGCACAATAAAGTCCATACAACGATATGGCCACGCCCAACAGGAAGTGAGATATTTTGACTTTTTTGGCATTTTAAAACAGGAAGTTGGCCACCATTTCAGTTTGGAGTGTTTTAAAACAGTGCAAACGCACACATGTATGCACATAATGAATACTAACTCTTCTATAAGCCTGAAATGTAGATAAGATATAGTGCCACCATATGGTAGGCAAAGGAACTGCAGAAAAAGTGTAATTCTTCAATATCTTGGGAACTGAGCGTCGTAGAGACTCCATTTTTGTTTTAGGGGGTCATAGCAACACGCTAATCATGACCATGCTAATGCTAATTTTGAATGCTAATTCATGCTAAATAGTTTCTCTTCAATATCTCGTGAACCGAACCTCGTACAGACTCCATTTTTTTGGAGGGGTAATATAGCAACAAGCTAGGTGGCATGCCCTGGCCCTGCAATATACGTGTGAGGGCCCTTCATCGCCGCTTGCGGCTTTAATTTACCTTGTTTCTTATAAAACAGTCTCTCAACTGGGGCTTGGAGCTGAAGGGGGCAGTGCTTGCCATTGGGGGGCATTATAGTCCATGTCATTTTTTAATACTATGGCCAGTATATGTTGCCATGCTTTGTGATTGTTGTCTGGAACTTAGAAGTAAAGGTGGTCACGTGTAGTCTATTCGTGTTGTTCACCATTGTTAATCTTGCCGTTAATAATTACATGTCTATGATGATAAGAGTATAACAATGAACAGATTTAATGGTTATATCTAATTATTCCAAAGATCTACTGCTGGATAATTTTTAATGGAACACTCATCATGTCTCAGAAACAGTGCCAGTGCTCTAACGGTGCATGTGATTGGTAAGGTAACACATAACAATTGCTGTGTGCCATCTCCACCAATTATTAATTGAATTGGTGACTTGACGAAGAAATGATTAACTAATATTTATTCCAGATTGGAGCAGAAAACAATAGCTCAGGGTTGGATCAGATAGTAATCAATTTTACCACACTATATCCTAGCCAAGCATTGCAGCAAAGGGCCCTTCATAAATATCACCACTCTTATATCTATGGGAATATATAAACATGCTTAAGGGACATAAAAGGGCTTCTGAACACGGGTGTTGTCAGGCTTATTTTACAGGGGCACGTACCTGAGTATTGATTTGCTGTGCCCCGGTATGAGTTTCACAAAAAAATCCTTGCTACCTTGGAATTTAGCTCAAGTTAAGCATACGGCGTAATCTACAGAATGCACACAAAATAGCACACATCATGCGATACTTGCAATAATATAATTAATTTACAAGCTTTTAAAATAAATGACTGCATGTTTTGCACGCTCACATTATCTCTCAGTGCCCTACTGTGCCCCTGTATAGCATTAGGTCAGCTGACGCCCCTGCTTCTGAAATGAGATTCTCACCTTTTAAACCTCAATTTCTTATATGATCCGGTATCATACCTAGCAAAACGCATAATATGCCAATAAGGGCATTTCAAATTGATGATGTATAATAACTGATGAAATGGGAAACATTTTTCAAAAATGTATTTTTTATGGGCTTTTCGCCTTTATTTCAGACAGGACAGTGAAGAGCGACAGGACTCGGATGTGGACAGAGAGAGGGTAGGGATGACTGGATTCGAACCCTTGGCCATGCAAGCCCAAGTGTGCATCCCAATATGTGACCTTGCCTCCTCCACTTGTGCTTGTCTCCTCGTCCCGCCTCCTGGCCCCTCCTCCGTGGAGAAAACGATAAAGTTTCCCAGCTGTCAGCCTCGCCACAACAACTTTTGAGGGACTGTTTTTCATTCACCATCCCAATTGCAAATGAGAAAAAGACTTTACAATTGAGCTTTTGCAAGATATTGAAATATAATGCTGTTGTCAGTGATGTCATCATGACGAGAAGCAAGTGGAGGAGGCAAGTGGAGGAGGCAAGGTCGCATATTAAAACGCACTCCAAATGTGGGGGGCCTAGCGCGCTGCGCCACAGTGCCCCAAATGGGAAACATGTTTGATTGGGTAGCACATATTTTCATAACGACCCAAAATATATACTGCACATATAGTTTATTTTCTTGCTCAGTGGATACAATTACACATCCCCACACTTTTTCAACTACAGCATAAAACATGATTTGTCACAGTAGACACGTTGATTAAAACAGTGTAATTTTAGTCCATACTATTAAAAAGTACACAATAAATTCAAAGACTATTTCACATGTTCCATTCATTTACTTATGTATTCATGTACTTGAGAATTAACTCAAAGTGAAGGTTATCTGTAGTCGGACGGCATTAATAACATTGCCATTTCCATCAGTCATGAGGTACACTCAGAGAGAGGATGCACAGTGCAGTGGTACTAATTTTTTGCCAAGTGCAGTTGCAGTCCTGCACTAGGTGCAATATTTGCCTCAGACTTTCAGGTAACTTGACACATAATGTGCTTTCCTTCATAAACAGCAAACCTCTTCACAATCCTTGGTCCTTACTAAATCACAAGAAATTGTTTTACATGAAATCACAGTAATAGCAGCAGACTCTACTAGGCCTCTTAGTCAGCCAGTGTTTTCGATCAATTATTGGAACACATTATGAATTCATTAACATGAAAATGCATTATGATTATATGGTTCCTGTCTCCTTACTTGCTCAAACGTAAATTTCAACATGTAACCATACAGCTTAAGGTCTCTTTAGACTCCTCCTGCAGCTGCAGGAGACGTACTGTCAGCGGAGGGGTAGCGGCAGATTACAGACAATTCAACCTGGGAGAAGTATACGTTCAGCGCTGCAAGGGGCCGTTTCAGCTCTGAAGAGGGGGGCGTGGTGGCCGTTTGTAGGGATGCACGATGTATCGGCCAGATGTATCGGTATCGGCCGATATCGGCCGATATTCAACACATCGGACATCGGTCTGATGTGTAAAACTGGGCCGATGTTAACGCCGATGTTTTTTTTTTATATGTTACGGTTCTAAAAGAATGGACTTGACAATGACTTTCACTGTTTGTCTTCTATTTTGTCTCTATTTTTTATCTAATTATCACAGGGAGTTAAAAAGTGTTTTTGGAAATAAGACGACATTCAAAAATTCTGTTTGTTTGCATCATTGTCATCTCTTTTTTTTTTTAAAAAGAAAGAAAAACATCGGTATCGGTTAATATCGGTCATCGGCCAAAACCGCAATATCATAATCGGATATCGGTATCGGCCGAAATTTTTGACATCGTGCATCCCTAGCCGTTTGGGTACGTGATCTGCCGCCCGCCAACCCCCGCTGACAGTACGTCTCCTGGAGCTGCAGGAGGAGTCTGAACCAGGCTTTAGTATCAGACGGCTAAGGATAAGTGCAGCACGAGGAGGAGGAGGAGACATGTGCTACTGGGTGCATCCCAATATGTGTCCTTGCCTCCTCCACTTGTGCTTGTCTCCTCGTCCCGCCTCCTGGCCCCTCCTCCGTGGAGAAAACGATAAAGTTTCCCAGCTGTCAGCCTCGCCACAACAACTTTTGAGGGACTGTTTTTCATTCACCATCCCAATTGCAAATGAGAAAAAGACTCCACAATTGAGCTTTTGCAAGATATTGAAATATAATGCTGTTGTCAGTGATGTCATCATGACGAGAAGCAAGTGGAGGAGGCAAGGTCACATATTGGGATGCACCCACTGAGTCAGAGCAGGAGGGAGCAGCCCTGAGTGAATGTCGCCAGGGCTGGACTGGGGGAGAAATATTGCCCGGGCACTTTTGGCTTTAAGGGGCCTTTTATAATTAGTGGTGCAGAACTGACTCACATTTTTTTTTACATTTCTGAAAATAGGGGCACACGAGGGTGCAGGGCCCACCGGGAAATGCCCGCTAGGCCAGATGGCCAGTCCAGCCTTGAATGTCACTAATAAGATGCTGTGCTACATCAAAAGCCTGAGGTTGCGGTTACTGAGGTGAGGGTCTGTGTGGCGACAGAGCGCAGGGCAAAGGTGGGCATGGTGAGCGCCACCAGCATGAAGAGCTGATGCTGTGGCGTCTGGAGGCCATAGCATTTGCACTCCTCTGTCACCAGGTAGCAGTGCAGGGGCACGTGAGAGAAGCCCTGGGAAAAGTCCTCTTGCAGGGGGTCAGCCTGGGATGGTGCCGTCGCCTCCCCGGTGGTGAAGTATCGTGTGATGGCGAACGTGTAGAAGAGCTGCAGCAGCTCCCAGCGGCGTGAGGAGGAGGGCGGAGGGGGTCCATCCTCGGGGGTCACAGTGGCATGACTGCCAGGGAGGGACAGAGACCGGCTAGACTCACGGTTGATCAGCAGCAGGGCCAGTATGTCCGGGTGCAGGGAGATGGAAGGGGCAGGACTGTGCTGCGTTTGTTCAAGGCAGCCATGTAGAATGTCTATCAGAGGTGACCAGAAGCGGCCTACAAGCTCAGTCTCGGAGTGGTGCAGTGATGGTGCTGGACCACACAGGGTGCAGACGTCTACCCCCGGCAGAAGCTGGAAGCGGAGGAGGCGGTGAGCCACAGTGGGACTCCCGACAGGAAGGAACACAGGGTAGTCACAGGAGGTGGTGCCGGACAGACAGCGCATCAGTAGGGACAGGAGTACCACCTCTTGAGAGACAAGGCGCCACCACTTCTCAGTGGCCACAGCAACACGTCCACGGATCAGCAGGCAGCCAAACTCACTTTCTGACGCCTGGGTGAAGGCATCAAGGGCAACCTGGAGCAGGCTGGTGTTTTGAGGCAGTAGGCAGTCGGCACAGTGGGTGAGGTCCCCCATGACACTCTCATCATCGCCTCGGTCCAACAGCCGATCGATGAGGCGGTAACATGAGCGCAAATCTCTTTTCAGGCGCTCCACATTTCGAACGTTGGACAATTCCTCCTGGCCCAACACTAGCACCATACAGTTCCACGTGTTCTCCAGTAGGCGGCACAACTGCAGTTCTGTGACCGTGTTGTCCCCACCGCTACTGACTGCAATGAGCATCACGCTGTCACGAAACACTCTCCAAACTACTCTGTCGCCGCGATCGGTCTCGCAGCATGACAGCTTCACATCCTGTCCACCTCCAAACATGTGCACTCCGTTCAGCGAGCCAATAACTGAGAAAGGGAGCTGTTTAGACGAGCCACGAGTGAAGAGTGGAACCCCACTAGAAGCTGTCAGACACAGTAGCTGAACTCCCTCCGCTTGCAACATTGCAACTTGTTACTTCAGAAGGGCTACTGCTCTCCTTTGATGTTCCCCCATGTAAAGGCCGTTTTCGATAGGTGCGACAACATCTGAAAAGATATCGGAAACCTTTGGTCAAACAATCCCATAACTACTTCATCTCTCTGTACAACACTGTTCGTCCAGTAGAGGTGTCAACAAAATTAGCTGGTATGTGTTTAGTGTTGATGCCGAACCATTCAAGAGTCACTTTTAACTTTCAGCACACAGAAACTAGCTCGAACGTGTGCGGAATCAACATGCACAGAATCTTTAGTGGGTGGGAGGGATCCACATACAAACCGAGCATGATTAAAAAAAGAATACAATTGAAATACAACCCTATATCTTACCCTCGCGGTTCAGCGTAACTTCTGTGCTGCTCCGAAATAGATAACCTCTCTGTAGATACTTTCAGCAGCGTAGGTATCCACAGCAACTAGTCACATGATTCGGCTTTTCTGACATGGTGGCCATCAAGTTAAAAGTACCGATGTTGTGCTAAAAACGCACTGTGAACGTTTAATAACGAGTGTTTGAGCAAACAACATAGTCGGACAAAGGTGCTAAAACATTTACGAACATGCTGCATTGTAGAATAAACAGGGACGCTTTTATTGAGCAGCCAGAAATGTATTTAGAGATACATACTTTAATTTTGAAGTCGGTACAATTTTCTCGGAAGTAGCCTACATCTGTCAAAAAAAGTCTATATTGCTTGGTTAAAGCGCATTTTACGCATGCATTTACGCACTGTAATATTTTTGTAAGACGTACGGCATACGTTTAAAAATGCAACGTATAGCTATATCATGGACAGATATATGGTATAATTTTGCTGAATTATTGAATAGAAATAGCCAAGAGATGTGGTAAATAAAATTCAAAGAGGTTATTTTAATCTCTTAGATCAAATCTCAGATCAAGACGACTCAAATCGACGTGGGTTCAACATCGAGCCGAACAGCTCTCCGATTTTCCCCTTCTAGCTCTAAATCTCCTTCGTAGCCTACTTCAGCTTCCTTTTAGGAGTGGTAAATATTTTAAACATCCTTATGCCAGTAGCCTATGTTGCGCAACTACGACTGAAGTTCAAAAGTATTTATAGGCTGAAGCCTACCCAGATGTCGATTTCATACAACAAGCCAGCACATTTTAATGTTATGAATCTGGTTCAGTATTAGCAATTATGGTTACTGTAAGCTTGTACAATTTGGGGCACTCGGGGTGAACCAACTTGGGATCTGTGCACCTGTGGGTATCATCATCTCTCAGCAATTTCAGAACGAACCCGAATGAGAGACGCGCAATGCACAGGACTACACTAGACTATAACATGTATAAATGAACACATTTAACAGGCCTACATTAGGGCTAAACATTCGAGTTTGGCATTGTTTTTAACGTTTTTGTTTGTTTGCTTTCGTCCGAAGAAAATGTTATGTTTAAGAGAGTGATATCATATGCAATACTTCCAATGGACGAGCCTTCAAATCAAAAACAGCCTGACCTAAATATAGGTCTACCCCCTGACATGCCGGCTTCGGACAGCAATAATTCTGGTTTGTAATATTTCCTCATCAATGAAAACCAAAATAGTAATGATGTGACACTGTATGTAGCCTAAATCTCCCATCTCCTATTCCCCCTTGGTAGCTGACATGGAAACCAAGACTAATGGATCAGTTGAAACCAAAAAGTAAGCTAATATACAGTGATTGTGTATGTTCAATGTAAAAGGTGTTATTTGTAATTTAAAGCAAACATTTATTGTAATAAAATGACACACAAATATTCAAGAAGCTGGAAAAAGTGGTTGCCATGTTCTTTTGTTTCGGTGCATACATCTCACATGAATGACTGGCTTATATTTCTTGCAGCATACCTGAAAATGGACAGTTGCCTGACCCTTCTGAGTGGGCTGTGAATGATGTAGTTGATTACATCAAAGCTGCTGGTTTTGAGGAACAGGCCACAGCCTTCGAGGATCAGGTACTGTCAAATAATTTCTACTCAAGGTCATATTCTTATTTTTTCATAAACAATTTCACAAGAGAGCATCTGTCATGTTCAGAATAAGATTACCATTTTATCCACAATATATCCATTACCAAGCTGTATTGTAAAAGACTTGGAGAGACATCCTACCACTGTGATAATAGTATTGAAAGCTGATTCCGATTCTGATAGGACTAAGAGTGTTGTACAGTCTCTATCACTGTAAATGGGAAACATTTGAATGATTGAAGGACCAGTTTAGTTAATTTCAACATGCAGTTGTAATGCTCACACTACCCTGGACTTGACAGTACCGGAGTTTTTTTTTCCCCCTTCTTCAGCCTTTGGCGAGATCTTGGTCATTGTAATGGGGGCAGCGCTTTGTTTATATTTTTAAAAAAACTTTTTTATTTATTCCCCAAAAACATCCGAAAGGTTACACAACATCAGCAGACAACTAGCAAACAGCAGTACCTTTTGGGAAAATATTTGGAGTAGGCCTATGTTAAAAATGTTTTAAATGTAAACAAACGCTGCCCCCATTAGAATAGCTCATATCTCGGAAAAGGCTTCGCTGAAAAATGTGGCATCACTGGGTACTGACAAGTCAAGGGTAGCGTGAGCAATACAACAGCATATTGAAATTGACTGAACTGGTCCTTTAAGATGAGACAGACCCACATATTTTCAATTGTGTACAGCCTGTTGAAGTTTAAAACAAACAAAAAACAATGATCTCTTCCAGGAAATTGATGGCAAGTCTCTCCTCCTGATGACACGCAATGATGTGTTGACTGGCCTCTGCATCAGACTGGGACCTGCATTGAAGATCTACGAGTACCATGTAAAGCCATTGCAGACCCAGCACCTGAAGAGCAATGCAGAAGCCATATCTACGAGTGACACTTAAGACAACTGTAACAGTTTGTGCCACGTCGATGATACATTGGTATTAGATATTTAGGATACATGCCAGTTGGTGCTGCTGTAGGGTCTGGTTATGTAATATTACTGTGATGAAAACGGTGCTAGGATGGGATCGTACAAATTTATCATCATTTCTTTGTTTTAAGAATCTAAGTGTCCAAAGGACAATTCCTGGAATTCTTATAATTTATTTGGTCTTACAGGGTGTAGTATATTGAATCTGCTGAGGATCATACATTTCTTCATGATATTTTTACTTGAGCTATTCAGTATGTGTGTGTGTGTGTGTACGTAAAGAGGTTTTTCACATCCAAATCAGAACTTTTACTAGTCATGACTAATAAGTGACTCCCTTTTGTTTTAGAAAGGGATAATTTCTTCAAAAGTTTGCAGACTAGTGCAACGGAACCCAATTCTCCTAACATCTGACCAATACTGTCCTTTTATTTAACATTTTACTGCACTAAGTTACATTGCATTATGTTGTGCATACTTCAATACCTGTATGTTACCATTGTGACACGTGAAGTCTATCCGAGTTAGCTTTAGGAAATGTAATCAGTCCACGGACTTTGAAAGAAATCGCTCAAAATAAATGAATTTACAGATATATACTGTATAAATATATATATATAAATAAATAATTAAAAACACACAAGTCTATGAAGTTGGTCTGTACACTTAAACCAGTCCAGTGGAAACTATACACTGTTTTTATTATTAATATTATTATTATTGAGAAGGCCTCTAGGCATTTCAAGACATTTAAGATCAAAAACAAGTAAAGGTGGAAGTCATATTTGGTCTGGTCATGTAAAACAAATTAACGCAACATCAAGGGCCTATACTACAAAGCTGGTTCAGGAGTAAAGCAGGTTAAGTTTAGAGCTAAATCATCTACACTGTGTGCAGAATTATTAGGCAAACATGTTTTTTGACCATTTTGTCTTTTTTATGCATATTTTCCAACAGCAATCTATATGGACATGAAAACGTATTTGATTTAAGCATTCCAGGTCATGTATATTTGTATAATAAGATGGGGGTGTGGTCGAAGGTGCCCAACACCTTATATCAGGTGTGCATAATTATTAGGCAACTTTGTTTTCTTCAGGGAAAATGGGCCACAAAATAGATCTAACAAACTCTGAAATGTCTATAAACAATTTTGAAGTGTTCTAGAGGGATGTGGCCGTCTTGAAATTTGCAAGATGTTGGTCACGTTCGCACAGAACAATCAGATGCACCGTTACAAAGTCATTAGTCTCTTAAGAAATTTCACTGCCAAACATTGAGAAGAATTTAACGTGAAACTACAAAAAAATTATTACCCTGCAGTGCTATCATATTCCAGAACAGAAACCAACACAGAGTGTCCAGAAAAACAGGGTATTGAGCGCTCAGAGACATGGCCAAGGTAAGAAGGGATGACACCAGACAACCATTCAACAAGTTAATTAAGTCAAAATGGGTACAAAAATACATGGGGACAAAATTTTCAAAGGTTTTATGGACTTGGGAAAGTGACTCTTGACAGACAGGGTGGATGAACCCATGGCTGGCTCTTTTAGAGGGAGAAAATTGCATATTTTACAAAGACAATGGTATTTATGCAGTAATCTGCTGGTATTTGAGTGGAACTCAGCAACTGATCTAAGTGTGCACATTACTGATCTAGCCATAGGCTCATCAACCTGGTCCATTAACAGTCACTTTCACTAGTTCATAAAACCATTGAAAAAACTGTCTAAAGACATTTCTTGACCCAGTCTTGACTTAAGTTACTTGTTGAGTGGTCTTCAGGTTTCAGCCTGTTTTACCTTGGCCAAGTCTCTGAGTGCTGAATACAATGTTCTTGTGGACAGCCAATGTAGGTTTCAGTTCTGTAATATACCAGCACTGCAGGGTAATAGTTTTGTGGTAGTTTCATCTTCAATTCTTCTCAATCTGACAGTTACTTTGTGAGCACATGTCATGTGACACTGATGGCTTGTAACGGTGCATTAGATAGATGTGACCAATATTTCAAGACAGCCACACCCCTCTAGAAGACTTCAAAATTGTTTATAGTCTTTACAGAGTTCGTTAGATCTCTTTTGGGGCTCATTTTCCCAGAGTAAAACAAAGTTGCCTAATAATTATGCACACTAATTTTGCCCTGATATAGGGTATTGGGCTCCTTCGATCACACTGTCTCTTATTATACCAATATGCATGACCTGGAATGCTTAAATCCAGTAGGTGTTCATGTCCATAACAAAGGGTGGTGGCGGACAATATGCATAAAATGGACGATATTGTCAAAAAACTTGTTTGCCTAATAATTCTGCACACAGTGTAATAGAAGAGCCTGGAGTATTAGATGATTTACCTCTTAACCTGGTATACTCCTGAACCAGCTTTGCAGTATATGCCTCAAGTGTCATCTCTTCAACCTACCTGCAGAAGCAACCTGCCTCTATAATTTGTAGCTATATTAATATTTGCTAAAACCTGAAAACTGTCATATCACAATAGTGTGATGTATTCATATTATTTTGCCACACTTACTCTTTTAAACAAATCATCAAGGCAATGTGAGAGTGAGAGCCCATTTGGGAAACTCCAACTCCCATTGCCATTGTGACACAGCACTCCACAGCACTCACACAAGTGATCACTGCACACCACAAAATTGCATTTATGCCTCACCAGTGCAAGGGGGCAGCCCTCAATGGCGCCCCAAGGGAGCAGCCCTCAATGGCGCCCCAAGGGAGCAGTGTGGTGTGACTGTATCATGCTCAGGGCACCTCAGTCATGGAGGAGGATGGGGGAGAGCACTGGTTAATTACTCCCCCCACCGACCTGGCGGATCGGGAGTCGAAAAGGCAACCTTTGGGCTACAAGTCTGACACCCTAACCGCTTACCCATGACTGCCCATTACTGGTAGTGGTACCGCTGCTAAAGTTGGTGGCCCTCTGAGTTTTTACATGTCTAAACGTTCTCAGGATATCTGAATGGACTGTGAATAATGTGAAATGAAAAACTCCACAATTGACAGGGTATACAATCAGTGTAAGATTGCCTTCATGTGTATATTCTGTTGACATTCTGTCATGTAATGGCGTCCTACCTTGTTTTTTTTCACAATATACATCAAGGCTTTATGCCATGGAATGGAGTATGTATATTGTGTTATCAATTCTACACACACACACACACACACACACACACACACACACACACACACACACACACAGCAGTGTAACCAAATAAACTAATACACACATGGGAACTTCCTCCTTCATGTACTTCAGCTCTTCATGCGACCTGGTAATTATGCACAGGGATGGTGACGGGTTGGGGGTGGCAAAAGGGTCAGTTGTGTCGGGCCCAGGGAGAGAGGGAGATTATTGAGTGGGGGGCCCTTTCAGATTACTATGCCCCGGGCCCGGCAAAAGCTGTCAGCAGGCCTTGATTACATACATCAGCTGTTCGAGATATGCAAATGACAAAGTGAACCTAATGAGCCTGGTGAAATGACATGGACATTGCTTTTTTGTATAGGGCCATAACTAGTTATGAGTACCACGTTTTATGTTGAAATTTCAGCATGTCGGCCCACTGTATTTATATTTTTTATTTACCTTTTTATAGTGCAAAAATATGTCCAGTTGTTCGGAACTCAGTCCAGTTGCTTCTTTTGGATAACATAGCTTGCATGAATGCAAATCCATACGTTGAATATTTAGACTGGCTATGGCATGTCCATGTAATTAAGTGAGTAGCAACACACCAATAACACGAATAACAAGAACATTTATTAGTTAAAAAAGATGAACAGTACAAAAAAGGCACAGTTGTGGCACTATAGTTTAAGACCTTTGTTCCCTCATCATGGTATATATCTCTGTGTTAAGGCAGTGTAAAATTAAACCCTGGTGATTTCAAATGATACCACAATCCTGACTGAAATGCTTATTCTTGATGGCATTACAGATTCTGACAAAAGTGAAGGTCTGTGTAATCATTTTGCAACTCTGGTCCTGCTAGATTGGATCCATTTTCTACGCTTGTGTAGTGCAGTGTATGCAACGTTGTTGGCATTTTCATGTAGGGGCATCGCTTTTTTTCTCGCAACAGTTCTAGCCTTGATGGAAAGAAAGCCTGAAATACAAAATAAACATTGACACATTAGCACCCCTTGGCTTCAAGACCATATCCAGTCAGTCGTTTGTCTGTGATGTGCAGAAGGTCTCACCTTTGGCAAATTATCCAATGTGGTCTCATAAGAAAGAGCACACTTTCTGTGGCCTGAAAGGGTTGGTGCTTGATGAGACACCGGTGAGCAAAGGGTCATGGGAAGCATTCTGCATGCAAAACTGTTGGAGGTCAGCTGCCGCCTGTGATACCTAGAGGAACATAATATAGAATAATATAATTCATTATTCTATTATTTACACTGTGGATCAGTGGTTTTAATACTTTTTACAGATCTGTGAATATAACTAAGAGAGATGGTATGGCTTAAGATGGTCCAGGGCCGTGGGTAAGAATAACATTCAATTTCTCTGTCCTTATTCATTATTCAACCTTGCCTAATTCATTTACCAAATGTAATGTTATTTATGTGTTAGCATGTTGCTCCAGGATTGTTTTTGTGTGGTGCTAAAAGCTTCACTGTCTCTGACACAAATTTCTCTCAGGGTAGAGACTACTAAATAAATAAACATAATCTAACCTAGAACAAGGCCTGGAGAGCAGAACCCAATCTTAAGTAAGGGTTAACGTTCGACGAGAAGGTCGCTACCGTGGAATAGCAGCACGACAGAGAGAATCTTTAGACCCCGACGCGGAGCGGAGGGGTCTTGTTCTCTCTGAAGTGCTGCTATTCCACAAAGCGACCGACTCGCCGAAAGTTAACCCGCTTATTATATGGATATACTTAAATGACTCACACATGGCGGGGACATTTCTTTAGGCCTATTTAATGTTAAGATTGTTGCTGCGCAAAACAAAACAGTGCTGTTGTGGAACACCGCTAGGCAACAGCTAGGTAGCCAGGATAACAGGTGTTGTCTATCACAGCAGCTGATTAGAGTCTTTGAAAAGTCGCTTTAGCAGTGAAAAGTCTTATTGCCATTGACAGCGGTCTGTTATAGACCAACCCGTCCGTTATCGAAAAATAACAGACGTGCGAACGTTGGGGAGCCCCGTTGAAATGAATGGAGCATTCGACCGATGACGTCACAACCATATAATAACATAATTGAACGGCAGCTAAACAAGCTCGTTTTGCACCCAAAAACGGACCACGTTGAACACCTGACGGGGGCCAACAGTAGCCTACAAATCCCGCAATCAACTTTGTTCCTATCCATCATAGCCTACTGCACCGTCGGTACTTCAGTTCGAGTTCCCAAGCAATTCCGCCTAGTTCACACCAGACGGTGCGTGTTGCTTTGGCGTCCCCTGGTGGAGAAGAGCTACACTACCAAGAAAATGTTTATGATGGCCTTGAGGCAAGCTGATATGCTAAAATAGCGTTAGGCGTTGTATCGCCACAAGCATAAAACACAACTCGAGAAAAAATAATTCATTTGGACATTACATTTCATACCTTATTACTACTTGTACTCGGGCATAAACGCAGTGTCCTTTTCCGATAGGTACTTGACATGTTCCAACATTAGAAAAGCCATACCAATACAGTGGTTCACTAAATAGTAAACACCCTGTCGTTGGCATTTGTGAAGATCAAACTACACTCGGCAAGACTAACATTAAAATGTGTACTTCTAAAAAGGTGACAATCGTTTCTATAACTTCATCCAACACCAGTTAACGAATCACAACCCACGCCCTACTTGGTCAAGTGAGTAGCATCCAGAAGCTAACTTCTCTAGCTAGCAGAAAAACTTTTTCCTTGTTCATACCTTGACTCTGTTGATGCTTGCTTCAAATCGCAGTTGCTGGACAATTTTCTTCATTGCGAGAAGATTTGATGCTCCCGACATTTTCTTCAAAACAAACGGCTTTCCAGTGGAAAGTTATGGACTGGCCTAGCTCGAACACTGGCACAAAAACGAATCAGGAGTGGTTTATTTCCTGTTGCGGAAGTTGAGTAGAACTAGGGGAGAGGGGAGGTGTCTTTCTGCTCAGTTCAGGTCAGGGCCACCCACATTGATGCCCTGAATGAGAAATAACGAAATATCGAAGCGTGCGTATCTGTGATGGATGCAAACTAAATTTGCATGCACATATTCCACTGGAACAACACTATCAAATTCATTGGCTACTTGATGACTGACAAAGGGAAGACCCAGTTGAAGTGATGCATTTATTTTATTTTCCAGTCACTCACAACCCTGGACTGGACTGGACCTGGATTGGACCTGGATTAATGAATATTTTTACGCACGAAAGTGTCCCCTTTACGCGCGTTTTACGCATGGAACCGGCCTCGTGTATCAAACGGTCCACAGTTAGATTGGACTTCATGTGTAGGCCCATTCTTGTGTAGGCCTATGATGTGCAAGCTGGCATATTCCAAACATGGCTACTATAACCTGTGAGAATGATGGGGTCTTGGCAATTGGCATGACAGTTAGGAGTAGAGTATCAATTATTAATCCTGAGGGGAAATTACGGTGCCAATTAGAATACATACATAAATCCAGAAGACATAGCACACAAGACATTACACACATCATTACATATTAACCATATATAGCTCACTCTTGCATACATTCAAACCCCCCCCCACACACACACACACACACATATAGTGGTTGGTCATAAGTAAATCAGTGTAACAGTGATTTATCACATGTGCCTCAACTAAGTGTACAGCTAAATTGTAGTACATGAACATGTGATATCCAAAATGGAATGTGATGCAGGACATCATCACACTCGGGTGTCAAAAGTGTTACAGGGCCCTGCTTACTGTATATTCTTTGTCTCAACTCCACTCCTGTGTGCATTCTTCCTTATTTTGCCAATTTAATGACAGGTGTCATGTTGAGCAGGTGAATGAGGGACTCCCTCATTCAGCCCTATGTACCTATGTTTAGGGCTGCACGATTATGGAAAAAAACATAATCACGATTATTTTGGTCAAAATCATAATCACGATTATTAATCACTATTATTGATTTTTGCTGATTTTTTTGAAAATCATAACAATATGAAATATAACCAAGAACAAATTACATACGGGATGAGCAAAATAAAATGAATTGTAATAATTATGTAAAGGCAATAGCATGAAACTTAAGTGGACAGATTTCTGGCCAGAAACACCAGCCTGTCAGTATGTTCTGGCTTCAAGGACGCTCTCAAAAGTAGGTCACTATTGCCACGATTAAATCACGATTAAAATCATAAATTCGATTACACTATTTTATCACGATTTTGATTATTTTTCGATTAATTGTGCAGCCCTATGTACCTATGTTATAACCTTACTGTCACCAAAATTTGAATGGCTGTTTTAGTAATCTGTTACTTAAAGGAACAGACCACCCTTTTTTGATTTTCACATATTTGCAGTATTTCCCAACATTATTCATGAATGTGCATATCATTTTCGTCTCAGTGTTTTCAGTACTTAGATTTATTGGATCAGAATTATTAGCATAGCTTAGCATAATCACTGGAAGTAACTGGTATCTTTAGCATCAAGCCACAAGTGGTCACTGGACCGAATTAAATTGCCGTTTTACACTCGGGTGAATTTTACATTAATTTTAAAATGGTTTATAAGTACATTTGATTGTGTTTTATTTTGTACCATAGACTTGCATTGCTATGCCTAATGTGGCTATACTGTTAAACGGGGCAATGCAAACACATAGACGAAAATTATATGCACATTCATAAATAATGCTTGGAAATACTGCAAATATGTGAAAATCAAAAAAGGGTGGTCTGTTCCTTTAAGGCTCTCGGTAATGTCATAGCAATGTTGTTATAATGTAGCTGAGTATTTTTAGCAAATAGTGAATATGCCCTCCGGATACCCCAACTGCAATAAGAGGCTGCTGTGTAGGCTACCTTTGATGTTATCATAATGGCATCCTGTGGAATCTGGAATCTGCCAGGCCATTTTAATCTTTCATTATAAAGACGATCAATGCATGAAAACACAATCAGGTACAATTGCAGACTGTTCGACTGTTTCAGACTGTTGACTTATTTTATTACAAACACAATTCTAAGACTGAGCTTTCATACAATATATATATTGTATATATTAGCGTTTTCACACATTTTGGCACTTAACACAGGAAGTTTGAAGTTGTTGTTTAATTAGAGATTAGATGGGGGTGTCTGAGGCAACAAGTGACCTAACAATGACTGTTGACTGTTGAAATAACAAGTGCAACCTAGAATCAAGTAAGCAATGTGCATTTTGCATATTTCTAATCAACCATACATTCAATCATAGAACCAGTGATTAAAACACAGCACAGCACATAATACAGCACAATAGCTCAGTATAGAGAGCAGTGGCATTGTACAATGTATCTGTTCACTATGTTGATGGACATGCCTTGACATCACATCATACAAACACTTCAAACTAGACTAGTCAAAACCCTCACACTAAGGCCATTTTAAAATAGGACAACAAAATAAACGTGGGACTTAATATCACAGTTTATTTTCATGATCCTCTCTTTGGGGTTCTTGGGGAGTTGTTGTGCTAGATAATCCTAGTCCTGTGAGCTATCGCCTGGACCTAACACCATATGCTAATGTACAGTATAACTGGAATAACTATAACTAGTTTGGGAGGTGTGCATGATGATAACACCCCAGGACAGGAAACACTGTAACTTACGGAGCCCGGGAAAGACCAAATGATATCTTTTTAGGGGTTGTCAAGAAGGCGTTCTCTCACTTTGTAGACCATGCTCTCACTTGAAGTTGGACGCACATCTAATTGAAGCGTGTGCACGTTTACCTAAATTGTGTGCACCATTTGTGAAAACCGTGCGCTCACTGCAATATAACCGTGCCCACCTTAAATTTACAAAATTTACTAAAGCGTGCCTACGCTTGGTAAAATGTGCTCACATTATACTGATGGCAAAGAATAAATCATGATTGTTCAATAACGTAACCATGTTTTAAAAATCGTGGCCACACTTCATTAAATGGTGCTCACGAGATACAAAGCATGGGCACACAACTTAAGTAACTTCAGCTAATGTTTTAGGTAAAGGTGTGTACACTACATGAACACACGATGTAATAAATCGAGGTCACTCTTTGCAAAGTGAGGTCTCATTTTATTGACAACCTCTATATTTCTTTCTCATCCTTGAGCCTTTAAAGGCACTGCAGAAACTATTTCTATACTAAGGTTTTTTTTTATTGTAGGCATATTCAACATAGGCCTATGACTTTGGCTCTGGTATCTCTGGATGTATACCATGGCAACAAGCTCCATGGAAACCTGATGAAGGCAACAGGCCTGAGACCATTTTGACACTCTTGATCAATAATGAAACTGCTGCTTTCTCCAGATATTTTGAGAATATGCTCACTCTAAAAATAAATAAACAACGGTCATTCAATCTAATGCCACATTTATCTGTTTGAAATTGACAACTGCAAGACAGGCACACACTCACTAATGCCACATTCTTATTACCAGTGAAATAAAGACTCAAAACCATTATTTAGCTAAGATACATCAAAATCACAAATCCCAAGATGATTCGCAATCCTAGTTTTTACAGATAACCATATATACAACAATGTTTTATCTCAAGATAAAAATAACATAATGACCAGCATTGTCTTTTGTGCTATTCCCCTCCCTGCATTTTCGAGCAGATAATTCCCAATAATCCAGGCATCATCTGGGTCATTTGACTAAATTGGCCCATTTATACAACCCAGTGGTTTAAGGTGCCCCAATAACAAGAAAGGCCACTACTAAGTGTTGCACTCTATAAATACTCCTCCAAAATGAGGAAGCTATTTATAAAATTATTACCTCTTTAGGTTAATTATTGAATGTTGAAGTACCTGCATCAGTGATTGTGAAGAGTATGATGTTGAGGTGGTAACGCATATTTTGTTTGAGTGAGTTCCCTCATTGATAAAAAAGGAAAAGATTGGTGATGGCAGTGGTTGTGTACCCTGTGACCATCTGTCAGAGCCTGACTTGAGGTTTACTGGCTAGTAGGTGTATCTCGAGAGAGGAGCGTCTTCCAGTAGGTCCTCCTGTAGGAATAGAAATAAAAAAGACAAAAATGAAAAATGTCTTGTGTTGCTCTTCTTGTTTTGTTAAACAAACCCTCACACACACACACACACACACACACACACACACACACACACACACACACACACACATGTAACGGAGGCTAACTAGCACAGAGTTGGCGTGGAACGTTGGTAAACCTCCCTCCGATAGCCTCATACAGTCTCGTGCCGTTGGGCCGAGAGACTAGTCTCTTGGCCCAGCGGTATCGTACTGTGTCTCCCATTGCCGAACCGTTGTAGTTGATGAGGTCGCACGTTCGATCCCCGAGGGGGGTGAACAGGTGCAAGATGACCTCCGTCACAGTGGTGCCGCTGACCCGGATGGGAGTGAGGTTTAAGGGGGAGAGTGTAACGGAGGCTAACTAGCACAGAGTTGGCGTGGAACGTTGGTAAACCTCCCTCCGATAGCCTCATACAGTCTCGTGCCGTTGGGCCGAGAGACTAGTCTCTTGGCCCAGCGGTATCGTACTGTGTCTCCCATTGCCGAACCGTTGTAGTTGATGAGGTCGCACGTTCGATCCCCGAGGGGGGTGAACTGGTGCAAGATGACCTCCGTCACACACACACACACACACACACACACACACACAAGATGTAAATTTATTACACACTATTAATCATAGTTCCATTGAACTGATAAGTCAAACCCTTCATTTGGAGGCTTAATGGTGCTGTAAGGACACGCGAAAGAACTCAGATCTATTTTGTATCTACAGACTAGGTGTGGCCAGTCCGTGCCCTCCTAGTGATGCTACACCTTCAGCGTTGCTGCTAGTCAGGTCAAGAGCAATGCAAGTACTTTCTGAGCTCCCGTAAAATCGGGAACTCCTCCCACTCTGTTGGGAAGCAAATAATCATTAGCAAACCAAGGGAGGCTGTTTGGGAAATACTGTTTGGGAAATGTTCGTTGTTATGCCCTTGGTCAGACCAAGTCTCGAAGAGATTTGAAAGTTGATGATAATAAGGCTAGACTAGGTGGGTAACAAGACTGTGGGTTGACAATAATGAGCAATGTCCCTGCGTATTATTGCCAGCTTCGTAAGTGTGCCAAATTAGTACTACCAAGGGGTCCTCTTCCTGAACTCACCATTGGAAGATCCTGAAGTCGGTGAAATTCTGGATGTTCATTTCGATGGCGAAATTTGAGGAAGAGCAGGACTGACGCTATTGCAGTGCATATGATGAAAACAGAAACCAGTCCTGCCAGGAGGGGGTCCAAGGGGGAGGGAGGA
This sequence comes from Engraulis encrasicolus, assembly GCF_034702125.1. NCBI lineage: Eukaryota > Metazoa > Chordata > Actinopteri > Clupeiformes > Engraulidae > Engraulis > Engraulis encrasicolus. Next base: position 42,761,462 of record NC_085872.1, on the reverse strand, counting down.
TGGTGTCCTTCGTGTTTTGCATCTAGTGTTGGTAAAGAGCAGAGAGGAGAATGATTCATTGCGGATATTAGATTATTTGTTATTCAGTGTTTAGAGAGGGCATTTAAAACCAAGATGTTATCTTATAACAATTTCTGAATACAACTTATTGTAGCGAGGAGGAGTAGAGTTGCCCAGCCGGGACTCGAACCCAGACCTTCTGGGGAAGTAAACTGGGGCTCTGACCACTACACCAAAGAGCCAGGCTCGTTGGTGTGACAGTCAGAACACATCCACAACCCTAGTGATGGTCACTCCATCACTCTTATGAGATACTAAATTATGCGTTATAACAACGTTACAAAAATATTATGGCCGTGTAACAAATATACATACCACCACAAAAAACAAGGTAGTAATGAATTTTGAAATGTTCAGCTAATAATCTTCTCATTTAAATGACCATGTCTGCGTCTCACTTGTCTTATTTGTAACCAGAGAGAGTAGAGAGAGAGAGGTTCCATTGGCCCATTGTTTCCGGGTTCTATTATTGCAACGGGGAGGGGGGGGAAATCCCCCTTTAGGCAGACCTAGGCAGACCTAAGGACTGTTCTATTCAATGCTAGGAGTATTATGACACGCCCCTTTAGGCAGACCGGAACCTGGTCATGTTCTGTGCCCATAGCAACCTATTATGTTGGCATATCTCTATATACTTAAAGAATCTCTGTTTGTAACTTACCCTCATCCCCAACATCCAGCTGGGAAGGCTCTTCCTGTTGGGGCGGGGCCATGGTCAGGTGATCAGGTGGCTGGGGGGACTCTGACCTGAGGAGTTGTGTAGGGGTAGGTGTTGGTGCTGGTGGTGCTGGGAGGGAGGTAGTTTCGATATCTGTCTTTGCAGTTGATGCCTGTTGGGTGGATTGGTGTGTTGTCTGTGTGAACAAAGGGATGAGGGTAGATTGAGGCATGGCTGGGGTGGTCAGCAGGGAGGAGGTTGAGGTGTGTGTGGTCAAGTCATCACTGTCAGTCTGGTTGGCCGAGGATGTGGTGGTTGTTGTGACTGGCCCTGTAGTGGTAGTGGCCTTTTCTGGGCTAACTGATATGGTTATTGTCAGTGGAGGATGTAGGGGGACGGGAAGAAAAGAGGGGGGAAAAGAAGAAAGGTTGGAAACTTGAAGTGTAAGTGTAACGAAGTAAAGTAATGAAAAGACACGTAGGCAGAAAACACTGGAAGCAGTACGTTTTGACAAAGCAACCTCGAGTAGACATTGAGAGATTAGAAAGCAAAACAAATGGAAGTCAGGCTTACAGGTATAAGGTTTGAAAACAAACCATTCCAACCAAAATTTGTGCACTGTCATTGGCCAAAAAGAACAAGTTTTGACCACAATGTAATTTTCAACTGCCTTATTAATAACTGTTCAAGCAGTAATTACTACATCATGTCCCAAAAGCCATTTGAAGCCCTAATAGAATGAAGACACTCACAAGGTGGTCAGAGCGTCAGCTGTGCTAAAACAGGCATAGGTATACCAGTGACTTTATTGCAACTCAATGCTGCATGTCTAATTACAAATTCAGGTAGTACACATGTTACTGGTACGTATATCTACACACCTACTCCAAATGAAAAACTGGTTATCATGACCCAGAGAGCTGCATGAACAGACACAAAAGGACCCAGGCTGCATTATGCATTTATATACTGTATACTTGTATACAAATGTCTATACAAATTAATATAAATAACGATTCCATGTTACCATGGTTGCATTTAAAATTAATTTTGCGCAGGACCATTCCTACTCCTGTTTTAACCCCTTAGCATAGAGGCAATGTTATAACCTTACTGTCACTGAAATTGTAATGGGCTATGCTACAATGCTACACGGATCCATTGACTTTCATTAGCTTAGCGACATATTCCCTCTTTTAACTTGTCTTAAAGCAAGACAACGGCTTACATGAAAAATAAGACACTTTACCACCTCTACAAACCCCAGCCAACGATTTTAACTGTATTAAGTCCCAAAATAGTGGCATACCCCTTTAAGGGTCTTGGTGTTGTCATAGTAATGTCGCTATGATGTATTTGAGTATTTTCAGCTATTAATGAATAGGCCGACGCCCCACCGACAGTAAGAGGCTACATACAAGTTGCAACAATTCCATCCATGATGACACAGACCTCCTCCCTCCAGATCATGTTGATGAGCCCTACCTGTGTACGAGAATGGCTTTGTGCTGAGAGTTGAGTCACTCTGATCAGGGATCCTCCCAAGAGTGGAGAAGAAGCCCAATGTTTTCCCAGCAGTCACGTCTCCTCCTCCTCCCTCTCCTTCTCCTCCTCCAGTGATGGCAGTGGACTGCACCGGGTTGGAAGCACTGGTGTGGATGGTCTCTGTCAGGGAGGGGAGCGTTGTAGCGGAGGGCGGGAAGGTTTCCTCCTCCTGGGGTGCAGGACCAGATGTGGCTGCTTCTCCAGACGGATGGGAGATGGGTCTGGAGGTGGAGGCAGACATGAAGTGGGATGCGCCCTCATCTGGCTGGACCGTTGGGGACTCAGCGTGTGATGGACTAGTTGTCTGACCTGTGGTAGATAATAAGTCGGCTGAAGGTTTTGGGCGTTCAACATCTGGACATGGCCGACAATCACTCACAATCACATTCATGATCCATATTCACAATCGATTTAAATGCAAACAATTGTAAATTAAACTAGCACATTTGAATATCACAGGGAATATCAGTGAGGGAGTGCTGCCCCTTTGATCTGGCACAGGGGACTAATGTATAATTCAGGGCGCCAGCAACAAACAGCAGATTTAAAGGACCACTACAGTGCAAATGCCACTGTGGACTAGCCTGATAAACCAGCCTTAATGTGAGATTGGATGTGTAATTTCTCTGTATACCCTTAGCACAGTCTGGAATCAAAACAAGGATTGTTTGTATGACAAAAACGTAGGTCTGCATTTCATTTGAATTCAGATGACATCTTCCCAGGGGAATATGTTTGAAAGTTTATGATTGAAAGAATTTCAAATTAGTTCAAGTCATTGACCTAATTAGATGATCTAAAGAAATTGCTGTCTACAACGCTTTAGAGGCTTGTGTTTATGTTGGACAACTCTATGCTTCATCTTCTCTGAACACCAGCTCAAATTGTAAATTTGTGTTTATGGGAGGAGGAGGATCAATAACTTACAATGAATTAAATTGTAGCCTAAGGTAACCGTCAAGAAGCAGACATGTTATGACTAGTGCCATAAAATAGCCAAGTAAACCCGTGATGTGATGTTCTGTTAAGGTTAGCTGTGCGTAATACATTACGCACACGTAAAGATCAAGGCGTGCGCACCAGAGGCTATGTGCTTTTGCAACAATGTTCATGGTTACAATCATGCTCCAACCATACATTACCGGCTAATCCTTATTTCATTCATAAACAATAAAATGACGCAGGCCTACACATTCGCCATTGCCTACACCCGGGACAATAACGGAATAGGCGATAGGCTACCATCTGAGGACCTTACCTGACAATTTTGCCGATACGAAAAAGATTACAAGAAGTCCCAGGATATTTTTTTGTATTGTTTTCATATTCGATGGTGTCTGTAACAGCCGGAGACGGCTGATCATCTGTTGCCCAATCTTCAGCAGGGAGATTTTCTTTCCGTTACGTTAGTTAGCTGGGAACATCATCTCTAAAAATACCCGCGGGGTCTACAAAAAACGGGGAGGGGTGCGATTGTGTGCACCTTCACGCAGAGCTGCCTGTCGGACAAAGAAAACCGAAAACTCGCCGGTTTACGAAATTGTATCTGCTGCGGAAGAATCAAACATAGATCTATCTTTTTGTCTCGCAGGCTTTTAATGGGAGGTCGTAGACACAAGCGATGTGGCCCGTTGTTGACCGAGTAATGTGTCAGCTGTCAAATCTTCACGTGTGTTTTGGTGTTGGTGGGCGGGACTAGGCCTACTTTTCAATGTTCAGACAGTCGTCCTCTGGAGAGGACCCGTTCGAAGGAGTGAGAGTGACTCCTCAGTCGCAGTTTGCGAGTTTATGGATTTTGTTAACGATATCCACAGTCTTCACGTTCTTCTTACACTCCAGTAACTGAAGAGCTTCAGCTTCATCATATTTTTTCTTCTATTAACTGATACAGACATGGAGTCCAGCACAGTCCAGGCGGCTGACTCTGAGTTCACCGTGGAGGCTGTGGAAAGGGTAAGCCTAAGTGAAATTACAGCATGGGCTTTTGACCATTTTACATTGTGTAGGCTATTCGTTTTGAACTACTCAAGTCGCTCAAAGTAGTAGGTCATTGAATGGACGTGCATACATCTATAAATAAACCAAAGAAATAGTGAAATAAATGGTTTGGGGTTGTTGCCTCCACTGATGGACTGCAGCGTACCATTGGAGAGTTACTTACTACATTGTATAGTTGACGCTGACAAAAATGTAAGGACATCTGTTCCAAGAATGAATTATTGTCCAACTGCTGGCAAGTGGGATACCAGTGGCTGTGACTGTGTGGCATAGAGCTTAGTTGAAGAAGGAGAGTCAGTGGGATTGTAACAGGATATCTTTGTAAGCTATGCTATAATTATAAAACGTGCTATGCGGTTCTGTGAGAGTTGTTGCTGTTGGCAACTCCAAGAACTACCAGTTGTGGAAACAATGAGCGATGTAGAGAGCAATGCACTATGTTGTGCTTGTGGTTTGTTCCCTCCTAAAATGTCTCAAAAATAAATGTTAAATAGGCCTACCACATAAAGTGCCTTTGCAAAGGATCAACTCTCCCTTTCTCTCCCTGGCCCAGTGTGTGTGTGTGTGTGTGTGTGTGTGTGAGAGAGAGAGAGAGAGAGAGAGAGAGCGAGAGCGAGAGAGACAGAGACAGAGTGTTTTAGTTGAACCTTAATCACTCTGCCAATGTCGGAAATTGCTCAGGCTCTCCATCAGCTGTTCTATGATCCAGACATGGCCCAGAAGAACGTGGCCCAGAAGTGGCTAACTCAGGCCCAGATGTCTCCACAGGCCTGGCACTTCTGTTGGTCCCTGCTCCGCCAGGAAAAGGTGAGCATCCACACATTTATGAGGGGAGTGGCAATCATAGTCGTGGCATTCATGGTCGTGGCATTCACTGGGTGCACCACATGAAATAGCTGAACACGTTGAATCACACCGTATTGTATCACAAACACAGTGTTGCTACCTGGTCACAGGTTCCAGAAGTCCAGTTTTTCGGAGCGAGCACGCTGCACGCCAAAATCTCCAGGAACTGGACTGAGCTCCCCGCGGAGCAGCACATGTCCCTGAGGACTCAGCTGATTGGCCAGGTGTGCCAGTTCGCCGGAGGGCCCAAGATGGTGCTGACGCGGCTGTGCGTCGCCCTGGCCTCCCTGGTCCTACACACCGTGCCGGACACGTGGCCCACGGCCGTGCACGACCTGCTGCAGACCTTCCAGACGGGGCAGGGCATTGTGGGGGCCGACGGCCGGGGACGCTGCTTGGCCATGCTGGAGCTCCTGGCTGTGCTCCCGGAGGAGTTCCAGAACTGCAGGGTGCCGGCGCCTCGCCGCACCCAGCTACGCAGCACTCTGGCTGGGGAGTGGAGCTCCGTCTGCCCCCTGTTGCAGCAGCTGTTGCGGCAGGCGGACTCCCCCACCCAGGTGAGGATGCGGGTGCTGCAGTGTCTCGCCTCCTGGATGGCTCTGGACGTGTCGCTGGGGGAGAGCGAGGGCCTGCTGCAGGACAGCTTCACCATGCTGTCACACCCGGAGCTCTTTGACACCGCAGTGGAGACCATCGTCACCACCATCTCCCAACCGGACAGCCACAGGTGAGCCATGGCGACCCCACATGGGGTCTCGGCCCCAAGGTTGAAAACCACTGGAGTAGGCCTATGTGAAGACTTCAGATGCAAAACCCCCTAACTCCATTTCTGAAGACCTGCACTTCTATATTTTTAGAGAACCCCGTTGTTGGTTTGGTTTACATTCATGTATTTGATAATACATATAAATAGTTATATTACATAAATAAAATTTAAAAATATGCAATTTTGATAGCTTTGTATTAAATAAAAATGAATTAAGATTATTTTCTGAAAAGGCACTTAGGGGGTTTTGCATCTGAACTCTTCATGTGTACTTTGAAAGCGCTTTGAATTCAACTTCATAGTTGATACTGCACTATATACAGTAAATACATGTTGTGTTGAATTGTGTTGCATGGTGTGTGGTGCTGATTTTTTTTATCTTCAAATGAAGACATGTTGCCATTACATAATGGCGAACTTGTGTGCTGCTGTACTTTTGAGTGCACTGTATTTTTAGGTGCACTGTATTTTTAGAAGTACTAAATATTACCATGCTTACATGCATCTAATGACAGGTAGGTCCTGAGCATCTACTGTATATACTGTGTGTGTGTGTAACCCGACGTTGCGCACTGTGTCCCCCTCGTGGGCGCGAAGTCGCCACCACGTCTATGGGAGCCACAGGACGACACCGCTGGACTAAAGGATGCCCCTTAGCCCTGCGCTCCCGATACTGTATGAGGCTTCGGGAGGGAGGTTTACTAAAGTTCCACGCCAACTCAGCTAGTTAACCTCCGTTACACTCACCCCCCTAAACCTCACTCCCATCCGGGTCACGGCATCAGTGAAACCCGACGTATTACTGCGCACTGCGTCCCCCTTGGGGGCGCGAAGACGCCACCACGTCTATGGGAGTCACAGGACGATACCGCTGGACTAAAGGACCAGTGCCCTAGCCCAACGCTATCAAAATACTGTATGAGGCTTCGGGAGGGAGGTTTACTAACGTTCCACACCAACTCTGCTAGTTAACCTCCGTTACATGTGTAAGAGAGAGAGAGAGGTTGGTGACATAATGTTGTGTATGAATTAGAGATAGGTATATTATGGCTTTTTTATTTACCTTCATGTGTTTTAAAATTATCAAAATGTTTGTTGTGTATAAATGTACATAATCTGCTCCCAACAGGTTTGCAGACACCTTGGTTAAGTTGGTGCCCCTAGTTCTGGGCCTACAGGACCAGCTGAGGAAAGCTGTGGAGACGGGAGACATGGAGACCTCCCACGGCATCTGTAGGATAGCTGTGGCTCTCGGTGATACCCACTGCAGGTGCAGTGTGAAATATCATAACAGCACATGCCTTTTAATTCAGGCCTGTACTTCATAGGACTGTGTTGTGTCAAGCCTGGACTGGTGATCTGGCATGCAGGGCATTTCCCAGCGGGTGGACGGTTTTCTGGGGCCAATACATTTGGGTATATTGCATTTTGTTAGAAACTGGCCCACATTTTCATATACAGCCGTCTCCAAAAGTGTTGTCGCCTATCCATCTGTTTGGAATAACAGCTAATAACCTGACTTTCAATTCATCACTTGGCTTCAGAAGTCACTCATATGAAAGCTACAACCCTCCCGAATGAAGTTTTATGTACAAAAATAAATTTCATGCACCAAAGAAAGATTGAACCTTTAATGAACACAGACAGGGCAGATTTTCACAAGACAAAAGTTTTCAAACCTAATGTGAACATTAGCAGATAAGTCACTTCAAAACACTTCAGATACGCAGATCAGGTGTCATACTTAATCACTGAATCACTCTCACCTCTTCAAAAAATCAACTTTGACCTTAGGTGTATGTTTAGGGTCATTGTGATCATGGAAAGCAACACAATGAAAAACAATGAAGATCAATGAGAAATGGTGACATATTCACTATTCGTAGAGCAATACATTTTTAACTTCGTGTTTTAATCAATGATAAAAGCCCTCAAACACCTGCAGCATGCATGTTGCTCCTCATAAGAGCTGTATCGCTACCATGTTTCACTTTATGCACCATGTTTCTTTTTTCATATTCTGCCCTGTCTGTGTTCATTAAAGGGTCAATCTTTCTATGGTGCATGAAATTTATTTTTGTACATAAAACTTCATTCGGGAGGGTTGTAGCTTTCATATGAGTGACTTCTGAAGCCAAGTGATTAATTGAAAGTCATGTTATTAGCAAATTAGTTATCCCAAACAGATGGATAGGCGACAGCACTTATGGAGACGGCTGTACTAGTACATTAAAATAATGTACTGAAAACATTTTATAGTTTCTCATTGTGCAAACCCTTATTCATCACTGACCCAGAAATGTGGGTAAAGTATACTTTTACATGAAAGTTATTTGTGGTAACTAAAGAATTTGTGTATGTATTTGTATGGTGCTCCTTGCACTTGGCTTTGCCCTGATGTGGGCAGCTAATAGGCATAACCTGTTGTCCATACAGCACAACAACAAAGTATCAAGCCTATGCCGAATGTTGCTTGCCATCTCACCTTACATGACATTACATAACATGTTGCATTAGGCAGACGCTTTATAACCAAACAAGGACATAATCCTAGCCATAATAATCACAGCACCACTGGTCTCCCACTGCACTGCACTGCACAGGACCCTTCTGGAGCATGTGGACCAGTGGCAGGGTTTCCAGGCCTTGGTCAACATGATCCTGTTCTGCACAGGACTCCCCGGGCAGTACCCAGTGGACGAGACCACAAGCTCCCTCACACTCACCTTCTGGTACACGCTGCAGGTAAAACCCCATCATTGGCATGTCTCCACAGCTGTTTTGACTGAGTCTAAGTTGTTTCAAAGATGTTGGAAGACATTGATATGTCATTTCTTTGTTGATGATGTCCTAGATAACTTGTAGCCCCTTAAATGCAAGCCATACCACGTGAGGCACGCTGTAATAGTCATTGAAAGGTTAATTAGTAATACACACTACTGTGACATGACGCAGGGCCTGTAGAAATGCGCTACAACTCGGTCATTGGCAACAAATTCATAATGCCGTGGTTTAACGGGTTAAGACTTATTCTAAACTATCCTTTCTCAGGACGACATTCTGTCCTTCGAAGGCGATCGGCAAGCACTTTATCTCCAGGTGTACAGACCCTTGTATTTCCAGCTGGTCAATGTCCTCCTGCACAAGTCCCACTTCCCCAGTGATGAGGGATACGCATCCTGGTCGTCTGATGACAAGGAGCAGTTCAGAATTTACAGGTACGCAGAACTCTGAACATAATGTCTTCGTTCCAACAGAATCTATTTGTTTCACAGAATAGAGGTCGGTGGTTTGTTCATACGAGAGAGGGCAGCAGTATATTAGAATTAGAATAGACAGATATATTAGAATTATTGGAATAAGAATGTTTGTGCTGATATTGACTGATTGTAAATGCCATTTTTTACAACCACAGCAACAATGCCTGAAGATGTTGTCCAGATGTTAAGAGACACAATTTATTGGATTGTTATTTTATAGGGTCGACAACTGACCAGATATACATGGATAGATATTATGACAGTGAAGTTGTGTGTTTACCTCCTAGGATAGACATTTCTGACACGCTGATGTATGTGTATGATCTGCTGGGGCCAGAGATGTTGAGGGGCCTGTATGACAGGCTGGGCCGCCACCTCACAGACCCCTCACGGGCTGCAGCCTGGCAGGTCAGTGGCACCACCAATGGCACAACACAGACTCCCTTAACCTCAGTAGACACGTTAGAGAACACAGGGCAAGGCACACATACGCAAACTCTCTCTCTCACACACACACACACACACACACACACACACACACACACACACACGCATGCACCCAAACAGATGAAAAACTAATGACTGGCCCTGCCGTGGCCCTGGGTTACTCCGCCGTGGCCCTGGGTTCGATTCCGGCCCGGGTCATTTGCTGGTCCCCCCCCATCTCTCTCTCCCACTCGCTTCCTGTCCCCATCTCCAACTGTCCTATCAAATAAAGGCAAAAAAACCTACAAATATTTAAAAAGAAAACTAATGAATGACACATTTGCATTACAAATGACTGTAGTTGATGAGTGTCCAACAGGTATAAGTCCAGAAACAAATGATCCCGAGATTAATAAATGACCAACAAGCTACCTTCACTGATAGTGGATGTTTTTTTCTCCCTCTCTTTCTCTCTCTTCCTCTGTCTCTTTTGGAGGATATAGAGGCACTTCTGTTTGGCTTCCAGTCCATTGCTGAAACTGTAGATGTCAGTGACTCTGACGTCATCCCCGGTCTGATTGGTCTCATCCCGCTCATCAACGTGACCAACGTGGAGCTAGCAGAGACAGTCATGTATACCATTGGTACTCGTCACACTGCATCTTTTTTTTTTTTAAACTTCTTTAAAAAATCTCTTTGACAAAAAGTATAACTTGTATTCCAATTCCCTTCAAATGGGTCATTGATGTTTTTTAGTAGAGCAGGCATTAGGTGGTACAACCACAGATATTGCCGCTATTGGAGTTGTGAAACAAATGAATGTAATTGGTCATCAATGAATGAACAATGAAGATGCTTTTTAGATAATTCAGTAAAAACAAAACAAATATTTAATTCAAACAATAGTGACATTTGTCATGGCTGCACCATCCTGACAACCCAAATATTGTTTGAGTTTGAGTTTGAATTTCTGACCATGCTTTTATAGTGGGAGACGTGTTGTAAACTCAAGTGGGACAGACCAGTTTGGAAAACAACTGTTAGTCATTCAATTAAAAGTCTATTTTATGGATTTCTGTGGCTGCCAAAGTGCCAGCCAACAATTGCTAAACATGCTACCCAAAAGTTAGGACTGTGTTGTACAGTAAGGTGCCTGCTAATATTGCATATGTTTTGGAATTATATTTTTGTACTACCAGTACCGGTATTTTAAGATGTTTCAAACACTGCAAACAAACCACAGACCCCGTTGGATGGCCAGAATCTCAGCTTTGGAAAGTGATGAACAAAAAAAAAAACTTTGTCTTTGGGTGTTTATAAGTGAAGGGTAGCGGTGCAACTGCATGTTGAAATTGGCCAGGATTTAAGTCTACTCTGCCACAGTGTCCTGGCCTCTGTGCCTTTATTTTATTTATTTATTTCATTTCATGTTTATTTGATTGGGGCAGCGCATGACATACAATTGAGCCAGGTTATAGCCACAAGGCTAATTTTCATCTGAGAAGTGATGAAGAATTGATGTTAAGTCTTTTTTAAATATATATACAGCCGTCTTCAAAAGTGTTGTCGCCTATCCATCTGTTGGAATAATTAATTTGCTAATAACCTGACTTAAAATTAATCTCTTGGCTTCAGGAGTCACTCAAATGAAAGCTACAACCCTCCCGAATGAAGTTTTATGTACAAAAATACATTTAATGCACCAAAGAAAGATTGACCCTTTAATGAACACAGACTTCTGAAGCCAAGTGATTAATTGAAAGTCAGGGTATTAGCTGTTATTCCAAACAGATGGATAGGCGACAGCACTTTTGGAGACGGCTGTATACTTTTAAGGGCTTTTATTTCTTTATTTGACAGAACAGTCTGAGATGGTGACAGGAAGCGAGTGGGACAGAGAGACGGGGTGGGATCGTGAAATTACCCCATCCGGACTCGAACCAGGGTCCCTGTGGGCATGCAAGCCCAAATGTGGGGGGCTTAGAGCGCTGCGCCACAGCGCCCCCGAACTGATGTTAAGACTATTGCTCTGTTGCTCTGCAGGCTCTCTTGGGGAGTGGCTGGCTGATCATCCTGTCATGCTTGGGGGGATTCTGCCTGTGGTGCTTCAGGCCCTGTCCAACCCTGACCTGTCAGTGTCCAGCTCGTCCGCCCTGAAAAGGATCTGCCGCGAATGCCGGTACAGTCTCCAACCCCACGCTGACAACATCCTGGCTGCCACACAGGTGATGTTGTGACTTACGAGAGTGTGTCAGAGTGTCTCTACACTAGATCCAAAATGTAACGGTTTTGCATTGTATTCTTTTAACATAATACAAAAATGTTTAACATAATATGAAAAGTTGTGTAGATGTTGAATGGATGGATGTAAACTTAAATGATAATTGACTGAAGCTTACCAGCATACATATGCAATAATTTATTCGAAATGTTAGAAACTGAAGGGATATTTTTTTTTCTGCAGGATGTTCTTGTCAAACAGATTCACAAGGTCAGCTCATTTTTATATATATAAATGTACAGTATAAATGTTTTTATTCCACTTCACCATTATTTCCATGAATGATTATATTGACCTTTGTCAACTGATAAGGCTTTATTGTATATTAAAAAAAACCTAAACTGGGCATGGGTATGACTTCCTGTAAGACCGTGCTGATGTTGTCAGCAGAGTACCCAGTGTATGTGGCTGATGCAGGCCCTGGGGTTCCTCATCTCAGCCCTGCCAGGGGAGCAGATCCTGGGGAAGCTGCTGCCCCTGCTCAGCCCCCACCTCCAGCAGCTGGAGAACCTCACCAAGGAGATGGTATGAGCAAATGATGTATGACAAAATGTAGTAATAAAAAAACTGACATGACCTCAACTCGGCACTTACTGCCCATGGACTTCTTCTAACAGTGTGGCAAACGCAAACTGTTGTGTCCGAGTGATGCCACGCATACACATACATGGAGGCGGACATGAAAGTGCTGAACATTAAACTTGGCTTTATTAACTACTGCATAATTATAATACAAGTAGGCTTCCTGAGTGTCCTTGCGGTTCAGAAGAGCGTTGAATGGGGGAGCTCAGCATTATATAGCCCCCGCCTAATTGCATGGCATTATGGGAAGTGAAGTTCAAATGTACAGTATAGTACATCCATACACAACACAAACCACGCCTCTCTCCTCTGCCCAGCCCAGCCCATCTAACAAGTCGACCATAGTTCACATCCTGGGCCTCCTCTCCAGTCTGCTCACCACGCTGGACACCAATGCTGAGCCTCTCGGTTTAGATGACATGGCCATCGCCCGGCCAGCAGCTCCCACACATCTCGACCCTCACCCAGTAAGTTGTCTTGCCATCAGGTATACATGATGTACCTTTATTGGGATGGCGATTGTAGCCTCTTATTGCAGCAGGGGTTGCCGGCGACCCTATTCACTTGCTGAAAATGCTTAACTACATCGTAACAACATTGCCATGACATTACAGAGAGCCATAGTGCTGCGCTAAGGGGTTCATATTTTTTGTGATTTTTTTATCATTGACACCTGTGATTATTTTACTATCCTTGTGCAGATGGGCCCATTCACTCATTGCTGAAAAGACTCTACTGCATCATAATATCAATAACATTGTTATGACATTACCGAGAGCCTAAGCAACAGATTAAAACTTGGCCTGGGCCTTTACAATTTTGGTGACAGTAAGGTTGTAACATGGGAGCTGCACAAAGGGGTTAATATATTTCTCAATTTAATCAGCTGTGTTGTTATGCTTTTGTTTTTGTGAAGCACATTGAGTTGCCTATGCGTATGCCTTGCTAAAGACTAATCAAGTGATGCTGGTTTTGGAGATTTTACAGAATGCTTGTCTGAAGATTTGAATTTCCTCCAAAATACCTTGTGAAATGACATAACAAGGCCATGTTTGTAGCCATAACCAGAAGAAATACAGACCATTTTCAGTTTTAGCTGTACAATAAGGTCGTAGGTGCCAATGTCATGTGTTAACATTTTGGCCATAACGGTCCTACAAGCCCCATAATTGACTTTGGTTTGTGGTTTATTGTCTGCAGGTTGTTGTGGTACTTCAGCAGTTCTTCCCGCTTATTCAAGCTGTGCTTAGCAAGTGGCTTAATGACTCTGAAGTAGTGGAGGTAGGCCCCACACACACACACACACACACACACACACACACACACACACACACACACACACACACACACACACACACACACACACACACACACCTACATCTACATATATCACCACTGGAAGTTCTACATGTTGTTGACTATGCATGTCTGGTACTGACTGGTCCCTCTCTGCTGTACATTGGTGTGGCTGTGCTCTCGTCCTGCCTGTAGGCTGCGTGTGCCATCTTTGACAAGTCCCTGAGGACCCTGCTGAGCAGCTTTGCCCCCCTGGTGCCCCAGCTGAGCGAGCTGGTGGGCCAGATGTACGGTGCCATTCCCCAGGCTGCAGCTCTCGAACTCACACGGCAGGTGGGGACGCAGCCGCCTCTGTCAGATGTAGACTCTTGTGCTGTATCAACACATATTTATACATAATGTAAATACATTCCATAACAAAATATCCATACATGTGATTTTATCCGTAACTTTTTACTAAACATCAATATATTATATTGTATCATTATATGTAGCATATATATATATATACTGTATACACACACACATATATATATATATACAGTGCCCTCCATAATTATTGGCACCCCTGGTTGAGATGTGTTTTTTAGCTTCCAATTATTATTATTTTTTTCTAAATAATATGGGACCTTAATGGAAAAAAAGAGAAAAATCCAACCTTCAATACAAGTGCATTTATTCAGTGGGGAAAAAATCCCACATAAAGAAATAATTATTTGACATCAAATAATGTGTTTCACAATTATTAGCACCCCTGGTGTTAATATTTTGTACAACCCCCTTTTGCCAACAAAACAGCACATAATCTTCTCCTATAATGTTTCACAAGATGGGGAAAAGACAGAAAGAGGGATCTTTAGCCATTCCTCTTTGCAGAATCTCTCTAAATCATCCAGAGACCTGGGTCCTCTCCTCTGTACTCTCCTCTTCAGTTCACCCCACAGGTTCTCAATGGGATTGAGGTCTGGGGACTGAGATGGCCATGGGAGGAGCTTGATTTTGTGTCTGGTGAACCATTTCTGTGTAGATTTGGCCATATGTTTAGGGTCATTGTCTTGCTGAAAGACCCAGTGACGACCCATCTTCAGCTTTTGGGCAGAGGGCAACAGATTTTGGTATTTCAAAGCATTCATGATGCCATGCACTCTAACAAGGTTCCCAGGGCCTTTGGAAGCGAAACAGCCCCACAGCATCACTGACCCACCCCCATACTTCACAGTGGGTATGAGGTGCTTTTCAGCATGCGCATCTTTCGTGGCACGCCAGACCCACTTAGAGTGTTTGTTGCCAAAAAGCTCAATCTTGGTCTCATCTGACCAAAGCACACGGTCCCAGTTGAGGCCCCAATACCGCTTGGCGAACTCCAGACATTTGCGTTTATGATTGTGAGTGAGGAAAGGTTTTCTCCGTGCATGCCTTCCAAACAGCTTGTTGGTGTGTAGACAGCGCCTGATGGTTGATTTGGAGACTTTGTGACCCCAGGATGCTACCATTTGTTGTAATTCTGTAACAGTGAGCTTTGGAGATCTTTTGATTTCTCTTACCATCCTCCTCACTGTGCGTGGTGGCAAAAGAAACTTGGGTCCTCGTCTAGGCTTGTTTACCACTGTTCCAGTGTTTTGAACTTCATAATTATTCATCTCACAGTGGATATGGGCAGCTGCAGTTGAGTGGCAATCTTCTTGTAGCCTCTGCCTGACCTGTGAAGGTCGACGCACATCTGCCTCACTTGTATGCTGTGTTCCTTTGTCTTTCCCATGTTTAAGAGTGGATAAGAGAAATGTCCTCCGTGTCACGTCATATTTATACCCCAGGGAAACAGGAAGTGATGAATTACTAATTAAATGTTCCTACATACTCTGGTAAACTTTGTAAACTACTGTAGAAATGACAGAAATGCTTCAATTATATTTATTTCCTGGGAATTGTTAAGGGTGCCAATAATTGTGGAACAGGTGATTTAATGAAAAATAATTATTTTTCAGTCAGGGATTTTTTTATTTTCTTACAATTCATTTGAGTTGAAGGCTACATTTTCCTACAATTTTCAGTGTGACAGTATTCTTCTGCAATAAACACTGAATTTATTTTAAGGCTTTTAACACATCTCAACCAGGGGTGCCAATAATTATGGAGGGCACTGTATATATATATATATATATATACACTGTATATATATATATAGCATTTGTAAATGATCGTACACAACTGTCTTCAATGTGCCTGAGAAAGAGAAAATGAAAATTAAGTGTTGAATTTCTTTTTAAAACATGTCACTGTTGGGGCAGTCATGTCCGTGACCTGTAATGTCCGTGACCTGCTTCATGTGTATACTGTACTCTGTTGTTGTGGTCAGCTTGTTCACATCTTCTCTGGTGAGAAAGAACACTTCGGCCCTGTCAAGAGCCTCCTTGAGCTTCTGAGCTCCATCACACTGTCCATTTTTCAGCAAGGTAAACAAAACCGTGAACTGTCTGACAAAAGTAAATAGTAACACAACTATGGAAGAATTTGCATAGTTAAACAACAGTTTCTTTCATGTAACCACGGCAGTGATAAGACTAAACATATGTTCACCTCAATCATTGTTGACATAGCTACACTACTTTGCACACTTTTTAGTAGCAAATAAGTAACAAACGATTTCTGTAAAAAGCCATTTTTGTCCTTGGCAATGTCATGTCTATTAACGTTCACCTTATTATTTTCCATTATTGCATATAGAGCCAAGAGATCACCCTGACATTGTGGATTCTTTCATGCGACTGCATGCACAGGTTTGTATTGATTTTCATTAAATTTGGGTTGTTAATGCCATTCATTTTAGTCGTTCATGCATTAGTGCCAATGGTTAATCTCTCATTTGCTATTAAGATATACCCCCCTTTGTTTCCCTGTCCTTGGTGCATTTCAGGTTCTGAAAAGAAAGGCAGAGCTGTACCTTTCTGAAACTCTGGACATCAAAGCTCTGTTCTACTGTGGTGAGAACATGGCCCACTGACCACCGTCTGACCCTAGTTTGGACACAAATGCCTCTTTTCCACTGCAAAAACTTGACACAACGCGACTCGGCCGACGCGCTTTGCTTTTCGAATAGGCACAACACAGCTCAATCAGCAAAACGTGGCGGCCAAGTCACACTGTGTCGAGCTGTAGGCCTACCAGAAAACCGGCAGTGGAAAAGAGGCATTAGTACTGATAGTTTTTTTTTTTTTTTAATTTAAGAAGAGATTTAACAGTTTACTCCTGGTATCTATCTGTAAATGAATCCCATAAGTAACCAAAACATCAAAAGTGACTTTTCCAACAAAGCTCACATTACTCTACTCTCAGTTGCACTGTAAGTACCTGATCCATTATTGTCCTTACGTCATACTGTATAGCTTAATAGCTAAACTCTGGCAGAACATTTGTTGGTTTGTGCCTGGGCCAAACACCTATGTTTTACTCTGAAAGTTTGTTTAATTGTGGGGTCTGTCTGTTTCTTCAGGAATCCTGTCTCTCAAATTCCCAGAGAAACCTACCATGAAATCTACATGCCTGTTTTTTGTAAGTGTATCACATTCATACAGTTTGAACTAAATACGGTAACACTTACACAGCATATTTTGTACACATTTGGACAATTGTACCAATGGGAGCATAGATGAAAGGAAGACACGCCATATGAACTTCTGTGTGTACCAGACATTACATTGGTTGTGCATACAGTACATATGCCGACCCTTTCTTCTACTCAAAGACAGAACTGGTTTCCCACTGCGAAGACATCCCGGCAGTCGGCGAGGTTCTACAAGAGGATGGCAAATTGCTCCTTCAAGGACTGCTAGAGGTGAGGCCTTTTTGAGTCCTATTGCACAGATAAAAGTAGTCATTTGGTATACGTGGCACTGGATTATAGCTTCTGAATCCAGGTTGCCCATCATCGATTACTAGATTCAGTTTTTTTTTTAAATATGTCTGGCTTATGGAATATATATGTGCATATATATGTGCACGTGTTGTTGCAATATGCAAAAACTGTGTCAAAACCTGATCTACTGAATGCGAATAATTATTTTGATCGTTCATGTAATTAAGCCATCACCAGATCACATTACTGGTGTATAAAACCTAATGCACATTTGTATGGGCATTCATGTTGAGCAGGGCATTGGGGGCCTGGCTCCTCGCAGTCTGATGGAGTACTTTGCTGAGGTGCTGCTGGGCCTCAATCGCCACTGCCACAGCCTGCTGTCAGGCTGGATGCAGGAAGTGATGCTGATCCCCAACTTCCCCTCAGCACAGGTGTCCTTGGAGCAGAAACAGACGTTCAGTCAACAAGTCCTCAGGTATTATACCATCCCAGCATAGCAAAAAAGGTTCACTGCTGTCATTCTCAATTTCCAGCCCCAGCCACTGTAGCTGGCATGACATTGCCCATTGACTCTTGCTACGTTTACATAAGATTTAATTCAGAATTAAATGAATTAATTAAATCTCATGTAAACTTAGCAAGTGTGAATGGGCAATGTCAAATCAGCTTAATTCCACTTTGAAAACGTCATGTAAACACAATTCAGAATTAAATGAAAGATGAAACTAAACTCGGCGGAAGTATTTAATTCTTAATTATTAATTCTGAATAAAAAACGTCATGTAAACATGGCCACTGTCTTGGTTCTTACAGGGAGCAAACAAACAAGAGACGTGTGAGGGAGATTGTGCGAGACTTTTCTCTGCAGTGTCGAGGTTTACAAGGCACAGAATATGCTGGGGACTACTGATTCGCATTTCAAGGTTTGTTAATTGTTTTTCCAAGTGTGGTTTCCTCTGTCCATTTGAAAGGTGATGCTTACAGCTCTTAATGATCTTCATTTTGACTCTTCATGGTCCCACCCACCTTATGCCCTTGCTCTCTCTCTCTCTCTCCTTAGGTGAAGGGCTGACTGACAAGTGCCGAGTTATTGTTGGTCGGCAGGTGACCTTGTCGGTCAGCCGTTTGGTTTTGCTGCCTTCCTCAAGTGATGTTTTTCATATGCATGTTAACACAGGGTCAACATAACTCTTTTGGTGTCAAGCTGTTTTTAATTGCTTGATATCCCTTGTATAATGATTTTCACAATACCCTTTTCTTTGCCAATATATGGATTCCTTTGTTAATATTTGAAATAAATATATTGTTTGCACTGCTGTGTTATTTCCACTTAATTTCTCCAAGTTTTAAGGCAGTGTAGCCTACATAAAACATCTGTTACTTGATAATATATTATATCAAAATCGATAATGTATTACATCAAAATCAACACAATTTTTCAATAGTTAAGATTTTGCATATCTTACCAAAGAGCAATGACCACAAAATTTAGCACATCTTACCAAAGAGCAAAGTCATCCCTGTCTCTAATATTAAACATAGCGTTACAGTTGTTTTTGATGGTAATAAAGTTATTTTCAAAAAGCTGAATGGGGTGGGGCCGACAGTTCCTCCAAAATTGTGTCCATGGTCTGAAACAAATATTTCCATACCAACTTTAAACATCTTAAACTTTGCCAATTTCCTCCATGACTACATTCTGTTGTCAAGATGTCGTCACCATACATTCCTGAATAGCTATAGAACCAGACTTTTAAAAGCGCAGAGAAATTCAGCGAATCAAAAGACATGATTAACCGTTTACATATATAGTTTTACTTTGATTTAAAACTTTAACTCATATAACAAAACATATTTTTCCACATTCACAACAGTAAAAACACAGGTATACAACTTAAAAATCCTCATTCATCAGGTGAGGGTAAATAAAATTGCTTCAAAGAGCTGGCGTTGGTTGGCGACAGCATAAAAGGTCATCAGGTGGAGTTCACGTCAAGTGCATGATTCTTTTCTTTCGTGATTAGGTTCAATGCCATCTAGTGTTCAACAAGGAATGAAGTAGTATTTTTTCCACTTTTATTTCTTGAACTTCCAGAGAGGGTTTCTCTTGAAAGAACTGGTATCCACCTTGAAGAACTTATCCAGTCTTGTAGATGAATAAAACTCCTTGGCAACTATCGTATCCTGGTGAATAGGTTTAACACAGATTTGGATTCCTAAAAGGGGAACACATTTAGACAGTTAGCCAGTGTACAACTTCACTTTTACAGGTGTTTCATGAGAAATGTTTAGATATGAAAACTGCGAGGCACATACCTTGGTACACCGTGTTTTACTAAATACGTTCCAGAACCTCAAGGTCTCATCTCCTGCTCCTGTCACAATGGCCTCTCCATCTGGAGAAACAGCCTAGGGGGGAGATGAATGAGGAGTCAGGGACATACAGTCAGACTATAGCAGAGTAACGCCAGGGACACATACGTAAGTGAAATTTGCCATTCATTCCTATGGGACAAGGGAACTGGGCAAAGCAAAGAAAAAAATATTTGGCCAAGATTTATACGCAAATGCGGAGCGAATTTAGCCAGTGGTGACCAATCAAATCAGCAATATATCTCCCCTTTCAACCACACAAAATGATTGTCACACGAGAGTGGGATATAAAGAAGTCATTGAACTAAAGTTAACACATGTACTACGTAAATAATTTAAAAAATCTTTCCACCAAAAAAGCCATCTTTAGCCATAAACTTCACAGTAAAAGCAAAACCCAAAATGTCATCTGCAGACATACCACTCAACTAGAAAGTGGCTGTAACGAAGGATAACTTACCAGGTAAAGGACCCGATAGGAGTGTCCTGTAAGCTTAGCCACCTGTGTTAGCGATGGGTACTTCCATACTAGAATCTGGTTCTGAGAGTAGCCATGTGTGCTGACCTAGACAACAAAACAGCAGGTGACATTATTTGCACAGTTTTGAAAGTCGAACATTCACAGATAGGTAAAAGATATTGTAAACAACACTAGCAATAGAAATGATTGTGAAAATTACTAATGGTGAGGCTCAAGATTTCTGAAGAAAAGTGTGGAGTGAGATGCATGGTTTAATCCCAACAGGTGTGTGAAGATGAAGAAGCGTATTGAGTGTATGGTCCAAGCTAAATCTATTGGGAAATGTGTTCACACATTTTCTTAAAGGGGCTACACATTTTGAATGCTGAAAGATCCGGGTTTACTTCCTCACCAGTTCGTTGGCGTGTTTGGACCAGGCAAGGTTGCAGACCTGCGAGCCAGTGTCGGTGCTCTGCAGGGCTTGACCCGTTAGTGTGTTCCAGAAGCGGAGGCAGCGGTCCGCCGTGCCCCCTCCAGACGCCAGCAGCCCGTGCTGATGGGGGGACCAGGCGATGGCTTTGACTGCTGCCAGGTGGTCGCTGTACTGTTGCACCGGGAGCAGGCTGGAGCTGTTCCACACCAGCAGCTAGAGGGCAGCAGAGAACAAACGTAAGTCAAGTCAAGTGCATTGTATTGTCAAAGATTTATGTGACAGGGTTAGCAAGCACAGAAGTTTGAAATTGCATTTGACCAGTCTCCAATGTGCAGTTGAACTAAACATACTGTACATTTAAGACATCACACACACACACACACACACACACACACACACACACACAAGGACATGGCTCTCTGTTTGGCTGCATTAACCTGGGATCACACACTTGTTTCTGTAACTTTGCGTCCTCCTTTTTCATTTCATTGCATTACATTACATACGGTTATTTCACAGGGTATTAATTACAGTCCCTGGAGCTGTATGGGGTTTGGTGCCTTGCTCAAGGGCACTTCAGCCATGGACAGCAGTAGGAGTGGAGTGGAAGAGTGGGATTTGAACCTGCAACCCTTTGGTCTTTGATCCATCTCCTTAACCGTTAGGCCGTGGCTGCCCATTGACCTTTTCCCATTCAATTCAATTCAAGTGTATGGCACCTGCTGCCACACTGAATTGTGTCTCTGCTGCATTGTGTGGAATGTGCCTCCATCAAAAAGTTGAAAATGATCCTCTCTCTACGGCTCTGCATGACAGCAGATCTGTCACACTTGCCCACCCCAATACTTTGTAAGACGCAAGAATAAAGAGTAATGCATCATTGCAGATTGCAATGTCTGACTGCCATCACAAATCCAAAGATCATAATGTTCTCTCAATTAGCATACAGAGTGAACAGCTGGAAAAACAGCTTTGCATTGCATGTCACGTCAGCCCACATGCGGGGAGTAATCAACCAGTGCTCTCCCCCATTCTCCTCCATGACTGAGGTACCCTGAGCATGGTACCGTCCCACCGCACTGCTCCCTTGGGGCGCCATTGAGGGCTGCCCCCTTGCACGGCTGAGGTATAAATGCAATTTCGTTGTGTGCAGTGTGCATTGTTCACTTGTGTGCTGTTGGAGTGCTGTGTCACAATGACAATGAGAGTTGGAGTTTCCCAGTTGAAAGCCCAACTGGGAAACTCGCAACTCCTATTGTCATTGTGACAAAGCACTCCACAGCACACAAGTGAACACTGCAATTTCCCATTTGGGCTTTCACTTCACTTGACTTTCACATGCCTTGTTGTCGTTTCCCCCTGAGGCGAGGTGTTGGTGGTCGGGTGACCACTTGAGGCCGCAGACCTCCTGCCGATGACCTTGGAGTCGGCGCTCAGCGGAAGACGGCGTTCGGATGTCCCTCTGAAGGATGACGCGGTCCCGGCTACCCGATGACAGCTGTTCCCCATTCCACGCCAATGCGCCTACAGACACGCAAATGGTGGGGGAGATTCAAAGCATGTTCAGTATAGAATAAAAACACGCACATCCATCTCAAAAATATTTTGGGTGCAGGACCAGCAAAGTCACATGAAAATTGAAAATTAAGTCCGCACACCAGGCTCCCATTTCTTTACATTTAATGTGACGTTTCGGGCAGCATGCCCGTCATCAGACATGTCTGATGAAGGGCTTGCTGCCCGAAACGTCACATTAAATGTAAAGAAACGGGAGCCTGCTGAGCAGACTTTGTTTTCAATTTTCAGGAGATTCAAAGCATGTCCTGAAATTGCAGCAGGTAAGAAGACAGTGCAGTAGAGTAACTGTGCCGATGCTGTGTGTACACTTGCCTACGCGGGCCGAATGACCCTCTAGACAGGTCAGTTTCCGACTGGCTGCAGCATCCCATATCTGTACGGAACCTTTGTGTGTTCCCACAGCAACCAGGCTACCCTGAAAAACACACAGGAAGTGGAGGGAGTCATCAGACAGGACAATTGCTGACAAACGCTCGCGTTGCACCTCGCAGCAGTTAACAGCAAACACATGTTGCTTGACGCAGGTGCTACCAGCGTCCTAATATTAGCTCACAGGACAAAACTTCTACTGATACAGACGTTACTGTTTTGCAGAGTCAACACATTGGTTTAGCTGAAGACATATGGGAAGGTGAAATTAAGTGGAGTCATAAGTATGTTAATATTATACGAAATAAAAACTCGAAATACAAACCCTTTCATTCCAGCAAACTGATGTTACAGAGTCTCCATCCACAGAAAGGTCACATAACCGAGTTACCTGTGCAGAAGTGCATGGAAGCAAGTCAAATCAACAAGAAATGATGCAGCATTATGCCAGACACCCAAGCTTCATTACAATGTATCTTGATCATATAACTCCACATCATTACATCATTTCTACACCGCATTTCACATTATTACGCAAATGACAGTTTTTGCCGTTTTCCTAAATAATCGATAGAAATGACAGTCGTCATAATTTTCAAGTAATCGGCCATTAGAGTACAATTCAAAAGTTTTTGAATGAACCTTCCAATGATAACGGTATTTTTTTAAATAACAAAAAACTTAAAATGCCCAAAATGCTCTGTTCCAAATTATTACGCAAAACAGTTTTGTAGTGTTGTAATACAAATTTCTTTCTTTTTTTCCCATTTACATCAAAACAGTTGGCATTTGGTACCTTCTAAATTACATTTCGATGTTCAAAACTTGGTCATAAGCTGTAACTGGAATGCTGCGTTTAACATTGAAGTCAATGGCAGGGCATTGCATGGGAGTTATGGAAGCCTAGATATCCTTGATGCTTTGCTCTCAGCTGTTTTTGTTTGTTTGGTCTGGTGACCCACACTTCACTCTTCAATATACCCGTAGATTTCCATGCCACGTGTAGGTGCTTTGGAGGTGATGACATTCTAACTCACCAGACATAGCATCCCATTCATTTTCAATGGGGTTTTATGGCTGGTGCGTTAGAATGTCATCACCTCAAAAGCACCTAAACCTGGCATGGAAATCTAAGGGTATATTGAAGAGTGAAGTGTGGGTCACCAGACCAAACAAACAAAAACAGCTGAGAGCAAAGCATCAAGGATATCTGGGCTTCCATAACTCCCATGCAATGCCCTACCATTGACTTCAATGTTAATTGCAGCATTCCAGTTACTAAGACAAAGAGCTTATCACCAAGTATTGAACATTGAAATGTAATTTAGAAGGTACCAAATTCCAACTGTTTTGAGGTAAATGGGAAAAAAAGAAAGAAATTTGGATTACAACACTACAAAACTATTTTGCGTAATAATGTGGAACAGAGCATTTAAAGTTTTTTATTATTTAAAAAAATACCGTTATCATTGGAAGGTTCATTCAAAAACTTTTAAATTGTACTCTAATGGCTGATGACTTGAAAATTATGACGACTGTCATTTGTATTGATTATTTGGGGAAACAGCGAAAAATGTCATTTGCATAATAATGTGGAATGCGGTGTATATACATCAGTGACACTGCAATTGGCAAACCATTTCTAAACAGTATGTGAACACAATGAGCCAAATACATCAGAATATGCCATCCATGCATGCTCTCACCTGGCTGGTGCATGCGCTCCATAGGTATACACATGCTCCCAGGCCCACACTCAACAGATTCCCTGCTGACCAGTCCACCAGGTTAAGATAGAAGTCATCCTGCAACTCCGGGGCGTCTAGAACTTTGAAGGGGATCTTGGAGATCTTGCGGGCTGGCTTGCGGGGAGATCGCAAGAGCTTGTGGCTATGGACACAAATGTGATCCCAGTTTCATTCACACCAATTCCACAATTTTAATAAAAGGCTGTCACTGTTCCAGTTCTATACAGAAAAAAATTATTGTGGTAAATAACTCAACACAGCTAACAACACATTTTAAACCCATCAAGGTCAATAGATTTGACATTTGAAAGCATTTTAATCAATAATGTTTCTGTTTATCTCTTTACCTCTTATTGCTGAGCGGAGACAGTGAGTATGGAGAAACTTCAGAGCCACTGTCAAACGGTACTTTCTTTGATTGCACGGTGTACTGCAGACACAGACAAGACAGGGCAGGACATTCAAACATTCAGCATTCAGATATCACAGATTAGAAGGATTAAAACATGGCGAGGGGTTCAAGTTCAGCATGCCACATGGTGCAGCTCTCTCTTACCTTGAAGAGGCTATGTGTGTCCTGGGAGAGAACTGCATGACGCCGGTCATCGGTGTGTGGATCAGGGACTGTCTCAATGCCTGCTCCCAGCAGCTCGTTCCTCAGAAGTGCAGCATACGCTACTGCATCTAAAAAAGGGGAATTCAAAAGGGACATCAGCAACATTTTAAAAATGCACCATCTCAATTGATTTTGAAATTAAACAAACAAGATGTGCTTCAACAGCTGAAACAGCTTTAGCTTGAGGGTTTAAAGAGAGATGGGGGAGTGCTACCATGGGTCTCAAACAATGTCTATCCCAGGTGTTCTTGATGGGAAGAGAGCAAGTAGCCTAGAGAGCATGCAACAATAAAAAAGCTCAAAACACCACACCAAAACTGACAACCACAGACAATATGTGAGTCCAAGTCAGCAATCAGAAGAAAATGCCACTATAATGAAAACAGAGGGTTTGCCACAAGATGTAAACCAGTGGTCGGCAAATAGGGGCCCGCGGGACAGTTTTGGCCTGCCATCTATTCTGCCTGGCCCGCGAGATTACATTAATTTGATGTATTATATATTTTTTAAAAAGTGTCCCGTCTCCCTCCTCCAGTGGGCAAGGTAAAAAAATAGTCTAGGTTTCGTTAAATTAACAACATAACAATGTCTGCTCAAATGTGAAATGGCCCAATTAAAATAAATCATAAAGAAAGAAGTGAAAGCCCAAATAGGGGACTATTTTGAGTAGCCCAACCGCTGAACACCTATTTCTAACTACTAAAACGTGATGATATTAGGACACAGAAGACGTCGCCAAATCAGCTGGGAACCGTAACACCGGTTGGTAATTTCTCTCTTTTCAAATAGCCCACTGCAAAGGGTGTTACCATCACAGGCTGTGTTACTGTCTTGTTCTTAATGAATCCCCCCCCCAACAACAAAAACACAAGGTCTGATCATTGCGTTATGACAGAGTTGCGTTTGAGGGAAAAGAGCTATGGCTCGCGATGCCATTGTCTGTAAAAAAAAATTGGCCCGCGTCCAAACTTAATTGCCGACCCCTGATGTAAATTATTGGTGAGCATCAGAAACAGGTAGACCCATAAGGTTTGCCAAACAACATCTTAAAGCACTTACAGGTCTGGAACAACATCCTATGAACACATGATACACAGATCAACTTGTACAACAACGATGGGAAGAAACCAGTATGGTGAAGGAAAGGAACTGCTCATGATACCAAAACATACCACTTCATCAGTGAACCGTGGTGAATGTAGTGTTATGACGTGGCCAGGTATTTATTGATGATATGACTACAGACAAAAGCAGCATGATGCATTCTGAAGGGTTTCAGTGAGGGTTTTTTTTAGTTTTCAGACATCAGTTTTTTAGGCAAGAAGTGAAATTATGTTGCTATGTCTATGTTGAAATGATGTTGCTAAGTCAATCACCTGACCTGACTGTTCCTTTTATTCGAGAGATCTGATAGAGAAAAGTGTAGCCATTCTATAGGAAGCATTTAACAAATTACAGAGCGTTGGTTGGTTTATCGAGAAGGACAAATGACCTAGCAATTGGACTTTGGACAACCATGAGGACGCTACAATACATATAAACAATGTTAATTGTATAATTCTGTTGGTTTCCATGAAAATCACTAACAACATTGGTACCTCTGCCCGTGTCTGCTGAAGCATCTTTCGATCTATGGTTCTGACTGGGAGATCGACAGTTTTCCTGAAAAGATACCAAAAGACCAGAATAAGAACAAAATTAATATTACAATACATTACACTCAGCTGACACTTCACTTTTATCCAAAGCAATTTACAGATATTACAGGGTATTGGTTACAGTCCCTGGAGCAGAGTGAGGATAGGTGGCTTGCACTTCAGCCATGACGGGAGTATTGGTAAGGGTGGGGATTGAACATGCAACCTTGTGATCTACAGTCCAACTCCCAAATCAGCTGCACTGAAATACTCTGCTCAAAAAATAAAGGGAACACCAAAACAATGGAATGCAACTCCATTTAATCATACTTATGTGGTATCAGCCTGTCCACTTAGGAAGCAACGGTCAAAGTGAAAACAGTTTGCATAGACATGTGCAAATTCAACACGCAATGCTTAGAAATTAGAGGCAATAACCAGAACATATCAAATAAAGTTATTCTGCAAGTGGTGTCCAAAGACCAATTTATCTTTCTTCCTCCTTTCTGGCTGATGTTTTTGTCTCAAATGGTCAGGAACAGACTTCATGAGGAGGGTGTAAGGGCCCAATGCCCATATGTCGACGGAAACCATAAAACATGATTTGCACATACTAGGGAACACCAAGGTTGGTATATTGGCCATTGGTGACCTGTGCGTTTCACAGATAAGATCAAGGTCTCACTGAACACACGTGACAGACATGACAATCTGAAGATGCTATGGAGAACATTATGCTGCCTGAAACGTGAAACATCATTTGTGAATAGCTCAGGGCACGAATGGCAAATATGCCCATTTACTCCACTGTGCTGGGCTGTAGGCATAGGCTCCACATATGAACGTTGGACCCCAACACTAGCATTGTCCTGACCATCCCATAATACTACCATTTCATTTCGTATTCATGATCTGGAGGTTGTTTGATCTGACGCGATTGCAGGAAGCAGGAAGGACATTTTTGAAAAAAATGAGGATTTCAATTAATAAGTTGTTGAACAAACCTGGGTCATTCCATGTCAATTCACATGATTCCCTAGAATCTCCCCAGGTGACCCTCTCCGATTAACCCAATATTTCACATACAGGTACCTTTTGATGTCAATTGAAAGAATACCAAGTATTAGCGCCCTACGTCCAACGGTTGCGGAGATGAAGCCCTCCAAAGTTGGGGTGCCATGCCCACTTTACAAGCCTGTGAATTGCATACAAAATTTACAAGCAGATTTTGACACCTCTGCTTTTAGTTTGAAGGAAGATACAGGCCTAAAAATCACCATGGCCCCTCAATATGACCCTGTCTACCAGATGATGTACTTATAAATGGCATGCCTTGATTATTTTAGGCTATATTAAGCCTTAAAAACTGAATTAGTGAAACGCATGTTGAAGAGTCTTGCCACTTTGGGGTTCCAGATCTTGGAAACTATGCATGCTTTGGGAGTTATAATTGATTTTCCATCATATTTGGGAACTGTACAGTGTATTCAAGAAAAAGTAGGGCGCTCAGACTTTGAAAGATAAAATAGGAGGGACTTAAAAACAGCTTTGGGACAAAATTACCTTACGGTACCCTCTACTTCAGGCCTCAAATTAACCATGTGGGCACTTGATGACTGGAACGCCCTTTTAACCCCATGTACAGTAGCACTGTATCAAACATTCAAGCTTGGAAAAACTTTGTTTTTCAAAGTTCTTCATATTAATCTTGGCCTTCAAAGTATATGTGTTTTTCTCTATATCGTATCACAGTGTCTGTTTTGTCTGCTGCCATCTGTGCTGTCTAAAAAAGTAACAACAGCGTAATGTCAAGAAAACAAAAGGCGCTAGAAAATCTTCCCCATAATTAACCAATAAAGCACTGTAATTATTATACAGTATATTGCTATATATTTATGATTATGAATATGATGTATGATGAATATTTCTAGTTTAAATAATTTTCTAAGTGTGACTGATTAATGCTCAATCATGATGCCAGTCCCAAGATGGCCTCACCCTGCACTACATTTCTACCAGACATGGGGGTGGGGGTGTCCTGGTAGAAATGTAATCATGATTGAGCATTCTGCATGATGCTTGTTAAAATCATAATTAATATATAGCAATATACTGTAGAATTAAAGTGCTTCATTGGCAGCCTAGCAAGCTTAACCCCTAGGGGCGTCTAGATTTCTCGGCTACTTTATTGGTAAATTATGGGCAAGACTTTCCAACCCCTTTTGTTTTCTTAAATTACACTGTTGTTGCGTTTTTTGACCAGCAGATGGCAGCAGACAAACCAGACACTGTGATAAGACATAGACAAAAACATATACTTTGAAGGCCAAGATTAATATGAAGAACTTTGAAAAACAACATTTTTCCAAGCTTGAATGTTTGATACAGTGCTACTGTACATGGGGTTAAAAGGGCGTTCCAGTCATCAAGTGCCCACATGGTTAATTTGAGGCCTGAAGTAGAGGGTACCGTAAGGTCATTTTGTCCAAAAGCTGTTTTTGATTCCCTCCTATTCCATCATTAAAAGGCTGAGTGCCCTACTTTTTTTGGAATACACTGTTCAGTTCCCAAATATGATGGAAAATCAATTATAACTCCCAAAGCATACATAGTTTCCAAGATCTGGAACCCCAAAGTGGCAAGACTCTTCAACACACGTTTCACTAATTCAGTTTTTCAGGCTTAATATAGCCAAAAATAATCAAGGCATGCCATTTTTAAGTACCTCATCTGGTAGACAGGGTCATATTGAGGAGCCATGGTGATTTGTAGGCCTGTATCTTCCTTCAAACTAAAAGCAGAGGTGTCAAAATCTGCTTGTAAATTTTGTATGCAATTCACAGGCTTGAAAAGTGGGCATGGCACCCCAACTTTGGAGGGCTTCATCTCCGCAACCGTTAGACGTAGGGTGCTAATACTTGGTATTCTTTCAATTGACATCAAAAGGCACCTGTATGTGAGATATCGGCTAAATCGGAGAGGGTCATGTGGGGAAGGCGTGTGAATTGACATGGAATGACCCACATGTCTGAGGTCTAGCTATGGCGATGTAGGACCGTTTAACAGACACACATGTCTGACAGAACATCCTACCGTAGGATAAAATTACAATGTAGGACCATTTGTCAGAACAACGGTGCAAATCCTACCAGTTAACATCGCTCCACAGAAAACAGGTACCAGACGTAGTGCAGAGCCAAGTCTCTTGGCGGAAGTACGTAGGATGGTGCGCGAGGCTACCCTAACACACCCTCCTCATGAAGTCTGTTTCTGACCATTTGAGCATCAGTGACCCACAAAACTATTTTTCAGGGATTTGGTAGTGCTCCTCATGTGCCTCCTGCCACAAGCAATCACATAGCAAGCCTGCTGCTGGGTTGTAAACCCTCCTACAGTCTCCTCCATGCCCCCTGGCATCCTCCATGCTTTGGACACTGTGCTGGGAAACTGTTCGTGCCACAGCACACATTTATATGGACTCTTGGTTGAGAAGCACTGCCTGAGCGACTTTGGTGGGTGATAGACTCATGTCTCATGGTACCTCCAGGGGTGAGACACTGTCAAAATGCACACAAAGCCGGCCAAAAATGAAGAGGAGAAATAGTGTCTGGATACCAACTGCAGAATAACTCTCTTTTTTAACTTTTGCAGTACAAAAAACGGATCCACAATCATAGTTGCTGTCCTACCTGAATAAGTTGGCACCACAGAAGTGTGGTTAAGCTTTACTTGGAGTTGCACTGCATTGTTTTTGTGCAAAGAGCAGGTGTTTCTGTGCATTTGTGTGTACAACTGTGTGAAAATCATGGGCTATCTGACTGCAAGCATTTAGACAAATGTGCAATATTGGGAGGACCACAGAAGCAAATGTCTTACATTGGCATAATGGAAGTTGATGCTCCAGTTACTCCCAGCTCGAGTGGGAATAAATCGGTCTCCTGACTTGATGCTGACAGGACTGCATGCTGCATAACCAGTCTGGTGAATGACACAAAATGTCCAAGTTAAGTTTGGAGGTGTGGCCTGATCTAATGCATTGCCTTGCCTCTGAATTACAATTAGTTATTGACCGATGTACAGCTTATGTAAACACTTTAACTCTAGCAACTTGAAGTAGAACGTACCTTCGACACCTGTCCCTCGGGAAGGTTCTGATGATTGATTTGCCTCAGTAGGCGTCTTTCATATTCAGCATGCATCCTATCATGGACATAAATTGATATTGTCACACGGTCAGTTTCTTACAGTGAGAAAACCTAATGCAAACCGCAACAGCTGTCTTTCGATTACATGCATTGTCAGAATGTGTCATGTTTCTACTGAGAAGTCTAACAACTTAAAAGCCTGCTAGGTCTAATCAAATGTGGACTGTGGTTAGAATTATTGCTCAAGCTTTGCTTCTGACTGTCAAACACATGAGTGGGTGAACAGTGGTGTCACTGATTTGATCATTTAAAAGCACAACACACAACACAGTTGCAAGTGTAGCAGCAAGCAGAGTTACATTTTAACTAATAGTTGTCATGGCAGCTTGCTAGTTAGCTTGATGTTGTGTTAGCATTATGCCAGTGTAACAAAATGCTTCGTAAATTCTAAAACGTCCGATCTGTCAGTCATTACAAGATTAAGAAAAAACAGTGACAACTTAGTGGTTAACAGACAAACAACTTAATATATAAGCCCTATTAAAGAACCACATGAATGTTATCTTATGTTACACCTATCGATAGGATACGACGCTGAAAAATGTCTCACCTCTGTCGTTCACACCGTGGCGTTACGTGCTACGCTTCTAAGAATGGTCATCGGAACAGCCTAAAATTACTAACAACATAACAAGTAGTTTCCCATACATTTGACAATCGATTAACTCGTGGACATTGAAAGATGCTCTTGCTCGGTTTTTTACAGGGAAGTCTTACAATGTTTATATCTGTATAAAGATGGCGACGAAATCAGCTGTTATGCGAAAACATTGCCTGCGCTCTGCAGCGCCACCCAAAGGGTTTTGCAAGGCGCAGCAGCTACACCTCGTCAGCACACCTGACGGGGCAAGGGAATGGAGCAGGGAGGACAGGCTGCCTAGAGCAGGGGTGGGGAACCTTTTTCATTCGGTGGGCCAAATCAAATTCCATCAAGGGCCATAAAAGTCCTCCGAGGGCCGTACTGTGAACGCAAACTAGGATTTCCCCCTGCACTTTAGGCTTATATTGAAGGCAGCCACCTTTAAAACAGACCCCACCTTCTCTAGGTCCCCTGAACATAACTTAGGCTAATTGTATTGCAAATGTAATTTCCATGATTCCTTCACAAAATATTGCATATTTCATGTGAAGCTGCATAACATTAAAATGGTCTCGGGGGCCAGATAAAACGACCTCAAGGGCCGCAAACGGCCCTCCAGACATAGGTTCCCCACTGGCCTAGAGGTACAACTGAAGTTATCCCCAATCACACTCGTCAATCGAAATACTGTTAATCGAAATAGCTTAGTGTTAAAATCACTGGGCTCTTTCACAAGGGCGCGCACGCGCGCCCACACACGGTCACTAACCCAAGCATTTATTAGACATTGTGCCATCCTGTCTGAGTTAGAGTAGGCTACAGAAGAGTAATTTTACTGATTCCTGGGGGTTGTAGGTCACCCCACTTAGGCCTACTTATGCCAGGACCAGGAGGACGCATACCAACTTGCCATAAATATAGGCTACCTTTGAGAATATGAAATTACACACACAAGGTTTATGAAGCATATGAAATCACAGTGATACAGTATCCCTGAAAATTTTCCTGCCATTGCCATTAGTGAAATATGACAACATGAAGACAAACATATACATACAATATGTATCTCTTTTAACTGTGATCAAATTATTTTCTATTTTTATTTTATCTTTAAGGAGGGAATGCTGGTTTTCTGCCTTTTAAAGGTGCACTGTGCAGGAAATGGTCAAAAAAAGGTAGGCCTACTGCGACTATGCAGCTCATTGAAACTGGGCTGCCTATTGCAAATTTGATCTTTTCATGAAAGTTTAGTAACTAGCCTAATAATCTAATATTTTCTAGTATGGCCCAAGTACAGTAATTTTTGCAGCTAAACATGTCTATTTCTTGAAATTCAAAAAGCTGTCACCAGCACTCCCCAATTACTCTGTAGTGAAGGAGTTGCCCTGTTGGAACGTGAATCATGGTTCTCTTGGTAAATAAACTGGGGAAAACACATAGGCCTACTGACACAGACTCAAAGTGAACAAATACATACACAGATCAAACGCTGTGATCACTGACTTAGGCTATACGTCAGTGGTTGTGATTGAAGGAGAGATTTCAACGCCCAGGTACGATTTATATGGTGTGGTGACAGATCAACCTGCTGGCAAAAATATATATTGTTTACCAGGTTAAAGATGTTTCATAATAGGGTCCAATTGGAATGTACTCCCTTTGGTACAACGCTGTGGACTCTCTTATCTAAAGACTCCACATGTATAATAACAAAAAAGAGCTTGCATTAACAGCCATCTTGGGAAATGTAGGCCTATGTCACGAGTGAGTCCAATGGGGATTACAAGCTCATCATCCACTCTGGATTCATTTGTTTTGATTAAGTGTGATTGGGGGGTTCAGGTGGGGATGTGTATACATGGGTTCACCGTGTTTGTAAACACGATGTTGTGAGGTGGGGCAAGACACTGACAGCCAACCACGTGAGCACATTTTTTGACCGACAGCAGTTTCCAACAATCAGAGGTTGTGTTGTGCGCAGATAGTTTTGCGCAGTCAGAAGAAAACAAAAAATTAGAACCCATGTATAGCTTGATACCCTCCCTATGGAGAGGGGTCTTGTTAGAGTTTGTTCCTACTGTCACTACCTGCTGTGAGGCGAAAATCATTGTGCAATCCCCTTGGGAGTCATTATGTACTGACAAAGCTGCTGTAAGGCAAACCTACAACGTTTTTGTATCACAAAAGTTTATCACGTTTCAAAATGAGTGATTTTTTTTATTTGTTGAGTTGTCTCTTTAATTATTCACTGGATCCTTTTGTGTTAATAGCCTATGTATAAATCTAAGCCTGAAAATGTGTCTTCCTTCCTGCTAGAACTGTCTTTGCTTTGTTTTCCAGCGTGAATTATTCTGACAATGAAAAAGAGACCCTGATGAACCAAAGTGAACCTGACGAAGCACAAGCTAAACACGTTGTTTGCTTAACAAAAAAGCAGCAAAATCAAGTCCACCATTCTGCGGTGATTCTTCGTCTCTTGGATTACTGATGACTGCACTTCACCAACACCTGGAAACTGGCTGTGCATATATTGTATATTTTTAGATCTTTGAATGAAAGGGTTAAACTTATGTCAACAATTCAATCAAAAGTATTCTGCTGTCCAACAAACTACCCATATTACACTTTTTGAAAGAAAAAAAAATGTTCTTAAAATATGCAGAATGTGCAGTGCCTCACTGCCCTGAAGAAGGCACTCATGTCACTATGCGTGGGCCTTGTTTTTAATATGTCCATGTAGGACCTGTCACATTAATAATTTTAATTTGGAGTGCCTTAGTCAGAGAATTCATTCTCATTTTTTGATCCTGGAAGTACTATACCTTGGACTAAAGAGCACCCAAACCCAAGAAGCCAACCAACAATCTGAATAAGAGCACGCCATACTCTAC
This sequence comes from Engraulis encrasicolus, assembly GCF_034702125.1. NCBI lineage: Eukaryota > Metazoa > Chordata > Actinopteri > Clupeiformes > Engraulidae > Engraulis > Engraulis encrasicolus. The sequence continues at coordinate 42,726,998 of NC_085872.1, read as the reverse complement.
AAACTGAATGTGCAGAATGGAACTGAAATGCAAAAGGACTTGGCAGCGATTCTCAGCATTAAAATTGGACCCTCTAAGGTTTTCATATGCATATCTACCACCACCATTTAGAAAGCAGCACATCCTGTGTAGCACTAGGACATGGTGCTCTATTAGATCTGACACAGCTGTGTTTAGATGTGTCCATTGTGGCTAGTCCCTCTTATCTGGCCCTTTATGCTGCAACCATGGAAACCAGATGAAGAGGCATCCTTCATGTGGGGAAGAGATTGGGGGAGAGGGTGCAAATGACAACCCGAGTAACCTTCATTTTAGAGACTGTTTTAGAACACGTTTGCCATGGTTACTGTGGGATTGCATGGTGTGAATAAAAGTGTGGGTTTTTTTTGTCCATATCATGTGAATTTAATTATGTGTGTGTGTGTGTGTGTGTGTGTGTGTGTGTGTGTGCGTGTGAGTGAGTGAGTGAGTGAGTGAGTGAGTGAAGTTACCAGGAAAAGTCCATTGTTGCAAAATGCAAACAATGAAATAGCATTCGGACTTCCTTGTTGACCAGGAACTAGCTATATATTACATGTGTTTGGTCATCTCTGTCAGCACTCCAGCAGGACTAATGTGGGAATAGTATTCTTGTATTATGAGTATTATGACGAGGAAGAACAGTATCTATCTACCAATATGCTTGTTTTTGGGGGTGAAGAATGACTATCATTCATTTTGACATGGGGCTGGATCATATGACAGAACCCCATGACCCCTTTAGTCAAGGAATGTAGGCTTTCATTTATGGGTCAACATTGTTCTAGCCTATGTTTACATTACATGGGTGTTTCCTGGAACTAGATAGAAGGTATGCACCGGGTATCATCATGCAACGTTAAATGTCTTTGGCTTACAAATGTGTTGTAACAATTTGATGACAGGTTTAAACATTCATTTTTGAACAGGTGAACAGGTGTTTTAAAAAATGTTTCAGTGACAGGTGTGTCCATCAATGATCACTGCACAACTAATTGCTCTCTACATACTTCATAGGTAGTCACCATGCCTGTTACTGGAATTCAATAACGAGCTTCCTTTTAGTTGAGTTGTCTGGGAGGGAAAGCAATGTGCAAAGTCATGCTGTCATTGAGGAATTGTTGAAAAGTGGGCCGTGGTGAAGAAGCCGGAAGAATATCCTCGCGAGATTTGAGGATCATTGTATAAATTCAAGCAAGCCCTCATCTGGACTTCACTTGAGAACGAGAACGCCAGCGCAACAGAGAACTGAGAGAAGGTAACCTCATTCTTTTACTTAGGCTACTCATTTCTACACTGATTATCAACGAAGTAATTAAAGTCAATATACTTTTTTTATTTCAAGTTGTGACTATTGTCACGCTGTGACTATGTGTAGGCCTACAAGAATTTTACAAGTTTCCATCTTTTTACCATTTGTTGAATGAAATGCAATGGTATTTTTTGTACATCTTGTGTTGACATAATATATTGACCACTAGCCTACTCAATGTCATGATTCATGTCGTGTCATGAATGAGAATGATTCAGGTTGATCAGACCAAGACTTGTAATTGCGCACACTTTCGAAGCAATCGGAGCAATAGAGAGGGATGCAGAAGAGACTTTCACGATTTCATTGAACTCCGTTTACCAACCTCGGTGTTATAATCGTCAAAAATGCACTGTGGGCGGGTAAATGTAAATGTGGGTAAATATAACTCTTTGCCGGTGCTACAGAATAGCTTTTTGTTACCAAGATGTCAGAATCAACAGTGATTCGTTTCTTTTAAAAAACAGGCTGAATTGTGTATCGCTTAACACAGTGATTTACTTAAGGAAACTTTGCTGTCATGTTATATGGCTTACTTATTTTATTGGGCTAATTGTGGGGCCATGTCTTATCTTTTGTTCGTTTGTGCTTTGAAGATGGCTGCAGGAAAAGCTCAGATTGGAAAGCTGGCTCCTGAGTTCACAGCTAAGGCTGTGATGCCAGATGGCCAATTTAAGGATCTGAAGTTGTCTGATTACAGAGGTAAGAGGAAGATTGAAGATGGTCATTACACTGCTGTAGCCAGTCAGGAGGCAGATATTTCACTGTGTGTGTGTGTGTGTGTGTGTGTGTATGTGTGTGTGTGTGAGAGAGAGAGAGAGAGAGAGAGAGAGAGAGAGAGAGAGAGAGAGAGAGAGAGAGAGAGGGTGCACGGCATGTGTGTTTGCAGTTCATGTTTAAGTTATTCTGATATGTTTAATCACATTCTATTTTTCTAATCATCCTGTGTAGGTAAATATGTGGTTTTCTTCTTCTATCCACTGGATTTCACCTTTGTGTGTCCCACGGAGATTATTGCTTTCAGTGATGCGGCAGAGGAGTTCAGGAAGATTGACTGTGAGGTCATTGGGGCCTCTGTAGACTCCCATTTCTGCCACCTTGCCTGGTGAGTTCCAAACACAACTCATTCCAAATACATACTACTATACCAGTGTTTCCCCCAGAATTGTTGTTAGTCAAGGTGGTGGGGCGTTAAAAGCACATATTTTTTTAAAATTACATTCACAACATAAAATATGATACATAGGCCCTGCCGTGGCCAACCGGTAGGGCACTCGCCTGCCATGCGGCTGACCCGGGTTCGGTTCCCGGCCTTGGTCGTTTGCCGACCCCTCCCTGTCTCTCTCCCAATTCGCTTCCTGTCCACCTCTTACACTGTCCTATCAAATAAAGTTAAAAAGTTAAGAAAGAAATATGATACATAATATATATTTTCAGGGGAGATAGTCATGGTGGGAGGTGTTTCTTGCCAAGGCGGCCGCCTTAGCAATAAAGTGCTGTGGGAAACCCTGCACACCAAATGCCGGGCTTTCCTAAAATGCAGTTTCCTGTGTTGTTCTGACTTGGTAGGATTAACACACCTCGGAAACAAGGCGGTCTTGGTCACATGAAGATTCCGTTGGTAGCTGACACTTTGCGCTCCATCGCAACAGATTATGGCGTTCTGAAAGAGGATGAGGGCATCGCCTACAGGTGAGGAGAATTTTTTTAATGCACACAGTGGTTCTCATCCTTTTTAGAACAAAAGCCCCCTTGACTTCATCATAAGCCTCCCAACGTCCCCTTGACCTCATCATAAGCCTGCCAACGCCCCCATTAGTATTAAAAAAATTAAATAGGCTAATACCCCCCAATGGCAACTAAGCACCATACCTGTCAGATGTTTCCTTCTCAACGCTCCCCTAGGTCTCCCCAACGCCCCTTTAAGGGGCTGTAGAGCCCCCGTTGAAAAACACTGATGTACAACTTTCACTGGTCTCCTTTTAAAGACACCAGCATGGCTGGATTTCACACATGCTCTGTTTATTTCTCTCCCTCCAGAGGTCTCTTTATCATTGACGATAAGGGAATCTTGCGGCAAATCACAATCAACGACCTCCCAGTGGGCCGCTCAATCGACGAAACCTTGCGGCTGGTTCAGGCATTTCAGTTCACCGACAAACACGGAGAAGGTACATCCTACTGTCTGGCTGTGTGATATATTTCAGAACAGTATCATTGTTTGAAAAGCGAAGAAAAGGTTTACGTGTCTGTTTAAATACACTTGATCTCAAGCTTGGGTTATGCTGGTTTTATAACATGGCAGTAGACTGAACATGGAGTGTGCTAATGAGGGTACACATTGGTGCACATAGGCTACAAGTCACAGTGCTGGGACACTGGGCTACTGGTACATTTTTCATTTCATTTTCATTTATACTTTATTTAGCCAGGATTGTCCCATTGAGACTACAGTCTCTTCTGCCACGCAGTCCTGGTCAAAATGGCAGCATACATATAGTTACAGACACAGACAAACACATAGACAAAAAGGAAAAACATGAAATGCGTAGGGTGCGTGCCCATATATTTGGAGTTGTTAGAACATGTCCAGGGCACTAAGGACCTTTGCACCCCCGCACCTTTACTTGGAGTTAGATGGGATGATTCATTTCTTCACTGTAGTTAGGCATGAAATATGATACATATGTTTTTTTATATGTTTTATGTGGCATAAAAGCTGCATCACTGTATACTAGTAGTCATTTAAAGTTTTAAAAGGATTGGATGCCATGTGAACGTGCTTTGGTTTGACTCTTGGGATTTCTCTCAGTTTGTCCAGCAGGTTGGAAACCAGGAAAAGACACCATCAAACCCGATGTCCAAAAGAGCAAAGACTTCTTCTCCAAACAGACCTAAGAAGACCAGACTCTGTGCTTTAGTTTAGACGTTTGTGAAGGATGTTTTGTACTGTCAGTTTATTTCAGATATGGTGTAGATTAATGGTTCATGCCGAAAAGAACAACGTATTTAATGGTTCTTATTTTGGACAATTCTTTCATGTTGTTGTAAGCTCTGATGCTCAAGTGTTTTTGAAGTAATTATCTTGCTGTATATTTTTTGACCATATTCAGAGTAGGCCGTCATTCATGTATCTTTTCTATTAAAGTTTTGTAAGTGTAGTCTATATATTGGACTGTCTTTGCCTCTTTATCCAAAGTTTATTGGATTCCTTGTTACTTAGGACTACACTTAGCCAACCACAAGACACCTACACAAAGAGAGACATTCTCCATGCCAAGGCAGACAACCCAAGCAGTCCCAGTGGTACTCTGGTCACTTGTGATTTACAACTTGTATGATTAACTACAGTTTAAGTGTTATGGGCTTACAATGGTGAGAAGGGGAAAACTGCTTTTATATACACAAAACAGGATTTGAAAACAACAAGTGGTTTCTAAAAGGTTGTTTAGTCATTCAGGTCTGTCACACAACAAGAGTGAATGAGTGAGAAGTGATTTGAGTTTGAGAGGAAGTTTGGATATTTGTGGGCTATACAGTGTGCAGTCTATTGTGTGTGTGTGTGTGACATGTCATGACGGCTCTCTTTCTCCATCTGTGGCTTTGTGCATGTGTGTCTGGTGCAAAATAAAATGCACTCAGATTTTGCAATTTAAAAAAAAATAAAAAATCAGAGACGGGGAGCCTTGTGTACGTATGGCAAAGTTTTTTGATTGTTTGGGTACACATAAACCGAGGCCAAAAGAAAAGACAAACAAAGGATCATTTATCGAAGATACAAGAAAGGGTAAATAGTCAGTTCTTTATTCTAACTTCCACTTTCCCATGTTTCCCCACCCTATCTACCCATCCACCCAAACCATCCTTACCCAAAACCAGCCCAAAAAACCTTGTAAGTGAATAGCTGAAGGAAATGAACTGTTTCAAAAGAAAAGGGGAAGGGAGAAAGAAATTAACCTCAGAATGAGGACATGTGCGTATATATATATATATATATATATATATATATATATATATAGACACACACACACACACACACACACCAATTACCTTCTACCATCCTCCTTTGTAATCATAGAGTTAGTTCTGTAAGCCGAGTTTGGATTAAGCCAAGTTGCAAGTGGGCGCAGTACAAAAACAGAAGTACTACTCAAAATTGTACAAGTTGACACTCTGTTCTACCAACCGCATTCCAAAAAAGTTGGGAGGCTTGGTATTTTGTGAATAAAAACAAAATGCTGTTATTTGCAATACATAATCATTGTGCAAAGACAACATATCAGTTGTTTTAACCAAGCAAGGGAAAGAGCACAGAGGAGAAAAACGATGAAGAGGCTGACATACTGAAATCATGTGTAGGAAAGAACAGTGCTTTTTACATGAAAAAAAGTGTGAAAGCCCAACTCCAACTCCCATTGTCACAGCACACAAGTGAACACTGCAAACTGCAACGAAATTGCATTTATGCCTTACCCATGCAAGGGGGCAGCCCTCAATGGCATACCATGCTCAGTGTACCTCAGTCATGGAGGAGGATGGGGGAGAGCACTGGTTCATTACTCCCCCCACCAACCTGGCGAGTCGAGAGTCGAACCGGCAACCTTTGGACTACAAGTCTGACGCCCTAACCGCTTACCCATGACTGCCCATTACATACAATCATGTCACCAGTTAATGCTTTTAATTGCCCTCGTTCACCTCGTCTTCGGTCCCATCTAACTTAACCAACATTTTATTGGCCCTCTCAAAACAATAATTTAGCTCGGTTTAAGCCACCGATATGTCATCTTTGCACAATGCTCCACCTAATAAATGGATTACATGTTTTGAAAATGATAGCATCCCTCCCCCCCATAAAATACCAAATGTCCCACCTATATGGGAATGCCGTTTGTAAACTGTTAAGAAACATAACTGAATGAAACATAAACATGATTGTGTATTTGTGGTTTTGCAAATGTTCACTTTAATTATTTACTTATTTACAAAGTATATTAAACTGATTTATACACAGAGACTTTAGTTGATTTTTTCATGAAAAAGCCTTAACCACATTTAACAGCAATGATCATTATTCCATGTCCATAATTGACATATCGGGTTGAACAAAATTGACGATTTAATGCAGATTGTTAAGGTTGAGACAGCTGCTCAAGTACATTTTCCATATTGAAAAGAGCGAGTATGCAGACCCGAATACACTGCACACATTCAGTTGAAACTAGTGCAGATAATAAAGCAATAATTGTATTTTAATGAAGTAGAAGATATTAGTAAGGTAATAATTGCCTTAAAAAGTTGTTACAATCACATACTGACAGTAAGACTCAAACTTTTATGGCCAATGTCTCTGGTCCAATAGTGTCACATTGTATTCAGTCGAATTAATGAAATTGTACCGCAAATGCTAACTGGACTGGACTGGACTGGACTCAAGCAACAGGTGCTTGAGGTGTCTTGACAAGTTCTGTGTTTAGAAAAGACTATCCACATCTCCCATCTCCACGACAACCGTCTTCAGCTGAGAGTAGAATTCAATGGTAACCTGGCCATTCTCTCTACCAATACCTGTGTGAAGATAACAGGGAGAGAGAGAATTACATTTATACCATTTCGCGAAATAAAAAGGCAGTCGTTGAATAATTAATTGCCAAACTGTGAATACCTGATGCTTTATAGCCCCCAAACGGCACCTCCACAGGAGTGATGTTGTAGTTGTTAATGAAGCAGGTACCAGCTTGTAGACTTTCCACCACCCGGTGTGCTCGTCTTACGTCTCTGCGATGCGTCCAAACAAATAACAAGGAAAGCATATAATGAATAGCCTACAAATCTCCTTGGGGCGATGTTCTTCACTGGAGTCCAATTATGATATAGATGTCAAGAAGGACGTTCTTATAACTACTTCCGCAGAGTAGCATGAAGCAGAGAGCTGTCCAGAAGTGTGCAGTTGATAGTAGCAGCTTTAGTGCTAGCTGTAAACAACACACTGTATTCTTATTTAATATCATATTCTAACATTTTATAACATTTTCTTACCTTGTGAAGACCCCTGCTGCTAAGCCCATGGTAGTATCATTAGCTCTTTGAAGAACCTCCTCTTCTGTATCAAATGGCAACACTGACATCACTGGCCCAAAAATCTCCTCCCGCACACACGTCATGTCGTCTGTGCAGTTGTCTGCAAATCAACCATAATTGGTCTTCAGAGCTGCGTTCTGCAAATACCACTTAAATACTCTACAGACATATACGATGCAGACTAAATCCACATGACTGACTACCATCTTGAAATAATAATAATAATAGCAATAATAATAACAACAGATACAATTGAAATGATCTAACATTTTTGAACGACAACCTTACACTGGCCCAGATACAAGTAAACTAGAAATGCCCTCAGAGAGCGCAGACCTCCGCCAAGGAAGCCGTTTGATAGAACATTTGACTATATTACACCCTATTTTAATTTGAAGTCTTTCTGCCTTCTTTTTGTGGAGTTAGAAACTGGAATGTCAAAATTCGCCCTGTCCCCCAATTCAATTTGAGGTCACTAGGGGCGTCATAATGGTCAAGAATCTTTTTTAAAAATCCTGGTTCCGGTTAGTGATCCGGATCACCACCAAAATTGAATCACTTGTTCCTTTGGTCATTTCCAACAACTCGTGCAAATCCGTTCATTAGTTTTTGAGTTATCCTGCTGACAAACAAACAGACAGACAAACAAACGCGACCGAAAACATAACCTCCTTAGCGGAGGTAATAACTGACCCAGTACACAAGGAGACATGTAGTAACCATTCCTGAGCTTTGGGTCAACAGGAGTGATTGGTTCTCCACCACAAAGTATCCTGGCTCCCTGAAAACACACATACACAAAAAAATATTAGTTACCTGGTCCTTATTCAATTTATTGAAATATTTAAATACAAAACATGAGTACTGGTGTTTTTAAATACATGCCAGTTTCATGTTATTCGCATGCCCTCAATTCCCACTCCACAGTGTCCTGGTAAAAACAGTATGTTGCCTCAATGGCCTTATACAGGTGTGGGGGCACCTAACAAGTGTGCAGAGCATCTCAAACATTTAGGAAGGAGAGGGTCTTCCAGTGTCTGCTCTCTGCAAGCATGCCCTGAGTACACTCCAAGTGAAACCCCTCCGTACCTCTTCCTTTGCCTGGCTGATGTAGCCCAGCACTTTGTCCAGCTGTGGCCTGCTCACCACCGCCCCCATACGGGTCTCCTCCAGCAGGGGGTCTCCTATCTGGATGGCCTTAGTCCTCTGCACCACCGCATCTAGGAACTGGGACAGAACCTTCCTCTGAACAAAGACCCGAGTTCCATTGCTGCAGACCTAGAGATTGTGAGGGAGGGAAAGAAGCAAAGCTACATTTTGTTAGAGGGGTGGCACAAGGCCATCTAGTGGAGGAAGAATCACACTGTGGCTGTATTTTTTTATCTACACTACACCCCTTCTTCTATAAAAGTTATAATTCCTTTCTATCCTATACCCACATAATACAATCATTTTTATTCAGATGCTTTGTGCAGCCAACGTACATGTGATTATTTTGTGTCAACAACTTGCTGTGTAGACAATCTCAAAATGCCAAATGTATAGCTGTAACGTATCTGTAAGGACATCCTTATGCTCGTCACAGCCACAACAAAGCATACAATAGAGGCTACCAATTCCACATGTCCACATGTCACGTTTAATTTTTTTTGCACCTGGCCTTGAGAGAGGAAATTTGCCATCAATGCGCCTCTAACAGCATTTTCCAAGTCGCTGTCCTCAAAGATGATCAGAGGAGATTTCCCTCCGAGCTCCAACGTCACCGGCTTTACCCCGCTGGCGGCCATCTCCATAATCTGCCACAAGAAAGATAAAGACATGTGAAAGTTGTTGCACTTTTCTGATGTCTCCCAGATGGTATCTGTGGAACGAGACAAAGTGACAACAGAAAGACTTTTTTATAATCAAGAAGAACAACAGGCAATGGGCTCATTTTTGATAGAGCAGTGCTGATTTTGCTATGCAGCGCCCATATTGAAATGGCAAAATGTGCATGCACGTTGCGTAACAAAAGCAGCACTGCTCCATCAAAAACGACCCCATCGCTTTACCTTTTTGCCAGTAGGGACACTCCCGGTGAAGGACACCTTGGCCACAGAGGGGTGGTGGCAAAGCAGCATGCCAGTCTCCTGCCCACCCTGAACTACATTATATAGCCCACTGGGGGCGCCAGCTTGGGCATATATCTCCGCTAGAAGAACTGCTGTTACAGGGGTCACTGGCGATGGCTTGAAAACCATGGAGTTTCCTTGTGATACAAAAGACACAAGAGGTCAAAAAAGCCAGGAGAGGTCAGAATTATTGTTACATCAGCATTATCTAGGTATGTCACTAAAGTCAATATGGCTGTCCTTTGAGGACTTTTAAAAATATAACATGTACTATATGACAACATGCCTCGTGAACAGTATCCATGTGCAAAACCTTTTTACAGTTTTTATGTCCTGCTGGCACTCTTCCTTCAAGCCGTTATGGCAAATGATTAAATGTCCTTTAAAAGGAAGTTGAAGAACGTTTCATACCACAGGCGAGGGCTGGGGCTGATTTCCAGGCAGCTATTTGGAAAGGGTAGTTCCAAGCACCAATTCCAACACACACACCAAGAGGCTCACGCCGGGTGTATGCAAACGAGCCACCTGGTAACTGAACATGCTGTCCTAAAATTACAGACACCAAAGTTTGCATTTAGCTTAACATTGGGTTCAATGACAACACTGTTCATTTTACTTCCTGACAAGTACAGTGATTAACTTTTTTTGGTCTACAACAGATGAAAAAGGAAAAGGAGTTGGAGAAATGACTTGCGATCTGTTGCAATCCCAGCAGGTTTGCTCTATGTGCCAAAAACCTATAAAAACAACTATGTCACAAAGTCTGTGTGTTAACTGTGCAGGTCTACTAACCTGCTAGACTGCTGGCAAGGCTTGCATAGTACTCAATACACAGCCGGGCAGAGTCCACATCCAGACGGGCCTCTGTGATTGACTTTCCGTTGTTCACCACTTCTACCTCTGCAATCTCCTCTCTTCGACTCTAGGATCAAAAAAGGTCACAGTCCTTAACAATTAAAAAAGTGTAATTTACCAATTTGGTTGTAGTCCTACTATATTCACCATACTCATAGCAAGATTAGTACCTCAATAATGCGAGCTGCTTCCAGCATCACTTTGGCTCTTTCCATTCCTGACATTTTACTCCAAATCCCAAATGCTGTGAGGCCATTTGACACTGCCTGATTTACCTCCTCTTCTCCACACTCCTGCAATTGGCACAATATTCGCCCTTTAGGAAACAATAATAATTAAATTGCATTACATTACAAAATGTATTACAGCACAGTGCACAGCCTACTACATGATATTATATCACAGGCATAGATGACCTAAGACAGCACATGCACATTAATGTGATCCATATCTACCTGTGGCTGGTTCATAAACAGCTTCTGTTTTTGCTGAATCATTTAGTTTAACTCGACCCCCATTCCAATAGTTGAGAGGGTCATCGATGGCCATGGAACCCGACGACGCACTTCTTGAGATTCCATGAAGCAAATTTGGCACACCGATGCGCCGCAGGAAAAACTTCCCCACCACTTGCATCTTTACTTGAGCTGCACGACTTCAAAGAAAATTGTGTTATTTTTAATAATATAACGGACCGCGAGGTTTCACTCGCTTAATTCTCCATAAAACCACAGTGTTAAGGCAGCGACAGCGAACGACTTAAACATGGAAGGAATAACAAATCATTACCTGTAAATAGATACTACAATGTTCTCCCTTGCGCACAATAACACTTTGATTTACATTCTGTTCTCACTCTGTGTTGTTTTGGATATGCAGATCCTGCTCGAAATTTTGTGAAGGAAGAAAGAAACTAGTTTGTAGGCGGGACATCCACAACAACATAACCAGCGATGATAGGTTGAATTTAGGTGACGTAGCAGACGCGCTGTGCAAAAATGTCTTCTTGATTGTTAAAAATAAAGCTATATGGGCCACCTCAAGAGAGATAGGTATAACTGCTTGTGGTAACTGTGAGTGGTGGCATATAAAACTGATTAATTGGGACGTGTGTTTTGACTAAATTAGAAATGTCAGGTGGGGACCGTAAAAGGAGAGGGATGCTGGGAAACGTGTAGTACGTCGGAACTAAACACATGTTGCGCTCATTTGCAAGCATGGCTGGTGACAGTGAGACACGACTCAGGTGCACTGAAAATGATCGACCAAGTAATCCTCCTTTTCTAATTGGCGTGTCTGGAGGCACAGCTAGTGGAAAGGTGAGAATGTATATTTACAACATAATAAGATAGCTCTAGCCTACTGTGTGTTCATGTGTTGAGCGGGGAAGGCGACGGACTTCGACATTCCCGTAGTAGACCCCCGCTACACAATTCAATTAGCAAGATATTCTCAATGGGTGTTAACTATTCCCTCGACATAAACAGTATGTGTGTGTTGCTCAGTCGTTGAACTTGTTACTATTGGTAGTTGTTATGCACGTCTTTGTTGGTTCTTCGTGTAATGTAACCTAAGCTGTGTCGGTTAGCCCTCTAGCTAAATTGGCATACAGACCCAACTATGGTCAGGAGCTACGTGGCGCAAATATTACTTGGTGAATCCACCCACGATGTAAAAGCAGATCTAGAGCTACGTGTACTTCGAATAGAATAGAGCGAATAGAATATCCCAATTTTTGGCTTTGTGACAAGTCCATGTGATTGTATGTGGGCTAATGTTATCCAGCTAACTAATCTTACGGGAAAACCCACCTTTCAGAAGGAAGTCGCCTGACACGTTGTTTACCCAATGACGCGATTGGTCACAAAACTCCATAGATTTTTAACTTCTGAAGGAAATGGACGGAAGGAAGTGTGTCAATGTATTGTGAAGTCTAGAAAAATATTAACCATTTATGAAGTATTTATGAAGAACGAACGGCTATCAGATTGAAGTAGAAATGGTGGTGATGTGTTTGTTGAAAATGAAATCAAAGCTGACAGTTTGACAGCTTTCACATCTTCCCATATTCCATAATTGAGTCAAAGTATTTTAGGCTTACTGTCAAAATTGCACGGTTCAGTCCCATTTATTATATGAGCTTGGACGCGTTCCCAGGAATTCCATACATGGATTGGGGTGTTGGATCATATTAGCAAAGAAATAGTAATAATGGCAAGGAACAAAGCTGGCAACTCGTGCGTAAAACCTATTTTACGCACAATCTATTTTACGCACGACTTGCTACCTTTGTTCCTTGACATTATTTCTGATTTCTTCTTGATTTGTAAGTAGATTTTTTTTATTTTATTTTTATTTTTTTACTGGAAATTGAATTTACTTTTCACATTCATTTTGGCAGTCTTCAGTTTGTGAGAAGATTATGGAGCTGCTGGGGCAGAATAAGATTGACCATCACCAGCGGCAGGTGGCTATCCTCAGCCAGGACAGCTTCTATAAGGAACTCACCCCAGAACAAAAAGCCAAAGCGCTTAAAGGCCAATTCAACTTTGACCACCCTGGTAATATGCATCCTATGGGTAGTGACTTAACCCATAATTGCAGTAGATCTTAACTAGTAACTGAAGTAATTGAGTTTGCCATTTTGTTGCCTTGAGATCTTCTGCCTCACACACTTGAATGTTTGTATTGTCTTCAATTGCATGCACAGATGCTTTTGATAATGAGCTGATCAAGAAGACACTACATGACATCATTCAGGGAAAGACTGTTCAGATTCCAGTATATGACTTCATTACCCATTCCAGGTCTTACAAAAACTTCTAACTCTCTTGAGTTGAAATCTTTTAGCACCTCTGGATTGTCATTTCAACTAATATGTGTATTATACTGATGATTTCAGGAAGGATGAGTATGTTACCCTTTATCCAGCTGATGTGGTGCTCTTCGAGGGTATACTTATCTTCTACTCTCAGGAGATTAGAGACAACTTTCAGATGAAACTCTTTGTGGACACAGATGCAGACACCCGCCTGTCAAGAAGAGGTGAGGCGGCCTCACTCACATTTACAGTAATGAATCTGGTGATTCCAATGCTGTATGTTAATGACATGCTCTCTCTATGTTGGTGTCAGTTTTAAGGGACATCGAGGAGCGTTGCAGAGACTTGGAGCAGGTGTTGACTCAGTATATAACGTTTGTGAAGCCAGCTTTTGAAGAATTCTGCCTGCCCGTAAGTTTGCCGATGTGTTGTCCATTTCAACATTTCCGTCGGCTGCCAGTGTCTTGTCTTAGTTACTGGGTGGTCTTGTTTTTGCGTTTAAAAAATATTTGTTTCACTTTTTGACCACTTGTCTTTTCTTATTGATTGATTTTAGACCAAGAAATATGCAGATGTTATCATCCCTCGTGGTGCAGACAATCTGGGTAAGCATGAATTTCATCCCTCTAAATGACCGTATTGTTTAAAGCAGGGGTCAGGATTTTTTTTTTTTAGGGGCCACTTAAAATTGTTTTAAGTCCTCCAAAGGACCAGACTATAACCACAAACCAGGTTTTCTGTAAACGGCCTGTGGGGCCTAGGTTCCCCACCCATGGTTTAAAGGTATGGTATGTAGGATTGTGTCAAGAGTTGGGAATACAACTATGCTGCTCTTTGCAACTGTGCTGCCTACTGCCAAATTGGATTTTTTCGTGAATATTTATTTTTCTAATTTTTACGACTCGTTTTTGAAGTTCTCTGGGGTGATAGCTGAGTTGGGGAGGCGGTGGGTCTGTTAAAGGTGCTCTATGTAGGGTTGTGGCCACAGTAGGTTTTGTAACTATGCTGCTCATTGAAATAGTGCTGCCTACTGCCAAATTTGATCTTTTTATGAATATTTACTTAATGATAAACTAATATTTACTAGTATGACACAGTACGTTTTGCAGCTAAAAATGTCTTTCTGGAAATTCAAAATGGCGGACCATGGCGAAGATCCCCCTTTTCATGTATAAAAAAAGTGCAGTTTTTCTAGTCATAAATGAATACTCGGAATGATGCGTATTTATAACCAGCCATGTGACTTAAATAAGGGAGCAGCCTGGTGGTTAACCTTTGTTTATGCTGTCTTTCATTTTGCAGTGGCAATAAACTTGATTGTTCAGCACATACAAGACATTTTAAACGGTGGGCACTCCAAGCGACAGACCGCTTGCGTGGATGGTCATGTTGTGCCTCCAAGAAAACGAAGGACCTCGGAATCCAGCAGGCCTCATTGATCTGTTTTTCCCCATCTTCAGAAGCAAGTGGAAAGCACATAATGCCTGTGGATAACAGGACATTGAAACAAATTATATAGCTTTGTCTCCACTGTTAGTGAGACAATTGTCTTGTATTTGAGTATCAGTTGTGGTTCGCCAAGAGATTTACAGCATTTTTTTGTTAATGGTGATGAAGTGATTGAAGACAGAAGAGCATGGACCTCTTATGAGTGCTAATTTAGATTTTGATTCCCCTGAGAAGAGCTGTGATTTAAATGGGCATAACGGTTAACTGTTTCTCTGCTAAGGGTTGGTAAGTTTATTTTTCTTATGTAATATGAATATCTTAACAAGATTAACACCTATGTTTTATGTTGTATGTTCATAATATAATATACAGCCCCACCTTGCAGTATTGGCACCCTTGAAGTTTATAAAAGATTTTTATTTACTGTCATGTGCTCATGAATTGGAGAATTCACAAGTAATGAAAACTCCCTTTGCTCAAAACAAAATCCAATGAAAGCAAAAAGAAAATGTAGAAGGAGTCTGCAGCCAAAAAAAAAACGTGTTGGAAAAAAAGCTGAACAGTGATCTGTGGTTCATGGCATTTGAGCACATAGTGGGAGATAATGATGAATATAAAAAAACAAAATATGAGAGGGGAAAAAAAAGAAAAAGGTAAAGCTGCCGGAGTCACTGTTATTGGCACCTTTTTCTGGATATCACTGTGGAAACTTAATTTGACTCAAATGTGGCAAATCACAAATGGGAATTAACTTTGATAAATGGCTATTGTCTGTAGATATTTTCAACAACTTTTCAGACTTCTATGTTTGGATGTACGTACGTATGTATGTACATGTTTGGCAGATTTCTGAGTAACTTGACACAACTTTGAAATTAGTATGACTAGGTCTTTTGAGATGACCTGGTGTCCCCAGACAGCTCTTCTGTCTTCAACTTTAAGAAAAAGGAACAGGATATAATGGGTGTCTTTTTAAAACACAAATATCAGCATTCATTGGCTATTTCAAATCCTATGGCCTAAAGCCACATATTTGCTTATGGATATATTGCACATTTTATAAATAAAATGAAAGGGTGCCAATACCATTAGCCGCCGCTGTATAAATACGCAATAAATACCGTGACCATGTTCTGCCTTAAGCAGTGACTAGCGGGGCCCAGGGTAGCGGACTTTAGCAGATTTCGGTTTAGTATTGGGGTTGATGAAATATACATTTCAATGCTCTGGACTGTGAATTGTTTAGATGCAATTTCCCAGTATTCATTTCTTTCCTATTTGTTTTTTTTTGCCAACTTGCTTATATCAATCAACCAAATAAAATTGATTTTGATTTGAGCAAAGTGAAGGGCAAGGTTTTGAAAATATGACTGTCTCAAGACACTGTGTCAATGACATTGTCACTCTCCTGCCACTTAATTGGATATTGTCTTTTTCATACCATTCTCTGTAAGGCACAGAGATGGTTGTGACTCATGAGTGAATATCACAGTAGATCAGCAGTTTTTGAAACCTCAGACCACCCCATCTGATGCTCTGTTTGAACTGCAAAATATTGCCTGGTCCATGCTTAACTGCACAGAGTTGACACCATGCCATTGGTTGATCAAAAACTTGTATTAAAGAGCATTTGTGGCCAGTGAGTCTATGGTGAAGCATTTGGGGGGACAGTTGGATACACAACAACTGGATACACAAATACGTCTAAATCTTGAGATATCACATTTTGTTAGTTTTACAGCATTTTCAAAAGGACATTGGAATACAACAGAAAGCTGTATTTGTGCTATTAACTTAAACTTTCACTTGACCGGACAAATATGTTAGTTTGCACCCCTAACGGTTTTCCGAGGATCCTTGAAACAATCTTGGAGCTCTTTCAAGTACTTATAGGTTCATCAAAGAACATTTAGGTTCCCCACAGTGGCAACTGAGGGGGTCTTTGAGGAACCTTCAATATTTGCAATAGGAGGAAAGTGTGGCAATGGAAAGGGCCACTGTGCAAAATGATATGATGCCGTTTGTGCACCTGTTGAAGAAATGCACCATCCATACAATACACCACACCCTCAAAGCTAAGTACTGAGTACTTGGTACTATACCAACATTTGTCCTATGGATAAACATATATGTGATGTTTCGTTGACTAGTGACCTACTACCATACGTCAGTTACAGTACCACCATGTTTCTGTTGCAAAAGCTCATGATTGCTACAGTACAGGAAGGGCAGAGGTGGAATAACTGGATCGGTAGTGAAAGTCTTACTGACATATTCCTTCCGCCCCTGCTGACAACAGCTGGTTCACTGAATTCAGGACTTTCTGAGCCCAAGATTTCCTTCTCTGGTTAAGGGTAATTCCCCACCCCTAATAAGGGGTTAGTTAGGTCTATAGGTGATAGCTATACAAGATTGATTCTAGTGCAATACATCACTGTACTGTTGAGAGTGTAACACATTTGTGTAAATGAAATAAACGTTTTGTACCATTCATCTTTGCTTCTGTCATCCATTTCTGAAATGTGGCTTTATCAAATAATTACTTTAAAGAGAGATAAAGGAATTATATTTTTGGAAACGCTTCTCACATTAGCTGCTCTGGTATTTTGAGATTGGTGTCCTGTGTAATTATTAATTTAGTGGCGTGGCGTGTGTCTGTAGCAGTTTACATTACTGGCGAAGTAGATATCCTGAATCGGTGCTTTAGGCCAGTGTTTCTCAACCTTTTTTTAGACAAGACACCCTTTCAATTCATGAAAAATCTCAAGGCACCCCAAACCATCAAACCGTAACATGGCATCCCATCTGATACCACACAAGCTTAGAAAAGTAACACATTTGGAGACGTTAGAAGTTGCAGCTTTATCTCAGACAGGCTATGTGTAGGTCATACTGGGGTGACCTAAACTTACTTTATTTAGCTTACTTTATTTAGCGTAAATAGTAGACTAACTAAGCACTAACACTGACTAAGCATTAATTTATTAATTTAGACAAATATGTATTATATTACATAATTTATTCATTTATTTAGGTCAATTTTACATACCATCAGCCACGTTTCTGCGGTTCCCCTGAGGGGGGCACGACACCCCGGTTGAGAAACACTGCTTTAGGCACTTATGCATTCAGAAACTACCATTTGTTTTAGCCTCTTAGACAGTAAACTCAGTGTGTTATTGTAAATGTCAGGCAAATGTTAACTTAACATTGATTTTAAAGTCTCTCTTATGGTTGGGTATTTGTAGTGCATTTGTTGCCCAAGCAAATATCCAACAGGTCAATAAACATTCATCTCCAGAAGGTGGGAAGATGAGCTCAAGAAAAGACAACAAAGTTCGCTAATTGTATTATTATTTATTATGTTTTGTGTAAATTGTGTGTGTGTGTCTTTTGGTCCTTGGTCTTCAATAGCCTCCAAAGCCCAACCTCCTCCTGATCCACCTGAGCAGCAGGGACCTTTGTTTTCCTCCCTTTGGGCTTTTGGCCTGGCCGTTGCTGCCTCCCTCTCCCTTTGCATCCACATGGGGTTCCTGTCTTACAGTGGCCATGGTCTGCACTCTGTCTCCCATCATCCATCTGTCTGCCAAGTCCTGTGACTCTAAACGAATAATCGCTCCAGGACCAGTTATGTTCTCCAGCTTCTTTTCTGCTCCCAGATGAGGCAGTGCTTCACCAATACCAGAGAGAGTGGATAAGAGAGAGGTTCCGCTGGCCCATTGTTTCCGGGTTCTACTGTCGCAAGGGGGAGGGGGGGGGATCCCCCTTTAGGCAGACCTAAGACTGTTCTATTCATTCTAGGACCATTATGACACGCCCCTTTAGGCAGACCGGAACCTGGTCACGTTAGGTGCCCATAGAAACCTATTATGTTGGCATATCTCTATACTTGAAGAATCTCTGCCAATACTGTCCACAAGTGCATCCCTTTTCTCAAATTCCAAAGCTGCCAGTCTTCTCTCCAGATGTTCTATTTTGCGCTCATGAGCTTCCTTTTCTTCCTCTCTCTTCTTTCTCAGAGCCCTGGCAATGTCTGTGTCTCATTTTGTTCATTTCCATTTCTATTGTGATCAGTTACAGCACATTGTCCAGTCACAGAACTTGGCAGGTGCACAGTTTGACCTAGTTCCCTACGGTAGCCTAATAATGCATACTGTAGGCCTATGTCACAAGTACACTCATTGAATTACACAATTTAGGCCGATAGAAGCTGTTTCATTATGACATTATGTATGATGTCATTCTCATTACATGTTTATAATTAATTATTGGCATTAATATAATTAATATATATATTTATATATATTATTATATTATAATATTATCATTAGGCTATATAATATAATATCATACAATATAGGCCTATATATTAATAGAATTAAGACCAATTGGCATTAAATATATTATTTCATCATCACTGACTACAGCAGGGGTCCCCAACCTTTCTGGGTCTGAGGGCTACAGAGGGCTACCCGGGGGCTACAGAGGGCTACCAAGGGCTACTTTTGTTCAAAATCCTCTGTCTTGACATCATTCCCAAGTCACAATATGATTGAATGATAATTTGATTATACAGTCAATCCGGAAAGTATTCACAGCGCTTCACTTTTTTCACATTTTATTATCTTACAGCCTTATTCCAAATGCTACAAATGAATCTCTGTTGTCAAAATCCTACAGAAATTATTTCATTATGACCATGTGAAAAACAAGTTGTCTTGGCAGTTTTGAAAATTTATAAAAATAAAAAACAAACAGATCATTTTTACAAAAGTATTCACAGCCTTTGCTTAATACTTTGTAGAACCATCTTTGGCAGCATCTACATTCATTTTTTCATGACGAAATGAAAAGGAATTAAAAGGGAGGTCTTGGTGTGTTCCAACCTTTCAGTACATTGAAATTGTGCATTTTGAGTCTGCACCTGGCTAAAATAGATGGGTGTGAGTTTTTAAAGAAATCATATGGAGAGTATCATGATCTACTTCTGTAGTCACAGTGCATGTTGACATGCATGCTTCTTTAGGTGTAATTACATTACATTACATTGGATTTGGCAGACGCTTTATAACCAAAGCGACTTTCAAAAGAGGACATAATCAAGCCAACATCACAAGCAAATACAAAGTGCACAGGAGATATACAGAACAACAAGTGCAGTTGCAAAGAGGGGTTAGTTTTTTTTTTTTTTTTTTAAAGAGTAAATAACGAGTACACACACACACACAAACACACACTCACAAACTAAACTAAACTAAACATCATGTCAGGAGTCTGCCCTGGGGCAAGGCCAGTTCAAGCATTAGATTCTCTCGAAAGAGGAATGTCTTTAGTTGTTTCTTGAAGGCTGCAAGAGATGTGCTTAGTCTTGCTGCCTCTGGGAGACTGTTCCACCACTTGGGTACCACAACAGAGAACAATCTTGACTGGGAGTACCTAGAGCGACTGGATGGCAGAGCCAGACGGCTTGTGCTGGATGAGCGCAGTTCTCTTCCAGTAACATAAGGCGTTAGTAGGTCCTTCAGATAAGCTGGGGCCGTTCCTGTGATGGTTTTGTAGGCAAGGGTCAACGGTAACCAGTGCAACTCAATAAATAGAGGAGTAACATGGGTCCTTTTGGGTTGATTGAATATCAACCGTGCCGCCGCATTCTGGATCATCTGCAGAGGTTTTAGCGCACAAGCAGGTAGACCTGTCATGAGTGAGTTGCAGTAGTCAACGCGGGACAGGACCGTGGCCTGGACCAGTCGTTGTGTAGAATATTGTGTTAGCACAGGTCTGATATTCCGTACGTTGGACATCTGGATTCGACAGGTCCGGGTGACCGAGTTGATGTAGTTGGAGCATGACAGCTCATCATCAATCATGACGCCAAGGTTTTTGGCGACTTTGTTTGGGGTCACGATGGTGGAGCCTATCTTGAGGTGGATGTTGTGACTGAGCGACTCTTTAGCTGGGATCACCAGGAGCTCTGTCTTGGCCAGGTTCAGCTGTAGGTGGTGGTCCTTCATCCATGTTGACAAATCGGTGAGGCAGGCAGAGATGCGTTCCGAAACCGTGGTGTCCTCTGGACGGAACGACAGGTACATCTGGGTGTCATCAGCATAGCAGTGGTAGGAGAACCCATGTGTTTGAATGACACGTCCCAGAGAGGAGGTGTATATTGCAAACTGAAGGGGTCCCAGCACTGATCCTTGTGGTACGCCTGTGGAGAGGGTGTGAGTCGTAGACAGCTTCCCTTGCCATGACACACTGAAGGTGCGTCCAGAGAGGTAGGAGTTGAACCATGAGTGGACAACGCCTGTGATTCCCATGGCTGTGAGTATCCTCAGGAGGATCTTGTGGTACTGAAAGATTGAAACACAGATATCCAATGTTGACGGCATCCATACATCGCCAAACCATGTCAGTTCCACAACCATGCTTGACTAGCCAGATGATGCACTTTTTGTGTAAAACTCCACCACCACACATGCTTAACACCATCTAAAGCAAATTTGTGTATCTTGGTCTCAAGAGAGATGAACAGACCAAGGATATGGATCACTGGAACCATGTCGTGTGGTCTGATGAGACCAAGATAAACAAATTTGCATTAGATGGTGTTAAGCATGTGTGGTGGTAAACAAGTGCATTTTACCAAAAAAAGTGCATCATCTGGCTAGTGGGACTGACATCGTTTGGGGATGTATGAATGCCGTCAACATTGGAAATCTGAAGTACACCTAAAGAAGCATGCATGTCAACGTGCACTGTGACTACAGAAGCAGATAAAGATACTCTCCATAGGATTTCATTCGAAACTCACACCCATCTATTTTAGCCAGGAATGTACAATTTCAACGTACTGAAAGATTGAAACACACACACCGATGACCTCCCTTTTAATCCCTTTTCATTTCGAAATGAAAATTGAATGTAGTTACTGCCAAAGGTGGTTCTACAAAAGATTAAGCAAACGCTGTAAATACTTTTGTAAAAATGAATTCTTTGTTTTTCATTTTTATAAATTTTCAAAAGTGTCAAGACAACTTGTTTTTCACATGGTCATAATGGAATAATTTGTGTACGATTTTGACAACAGAGATTCATTTGTAGCATTTGGAATAAGGCTGTAAGATAATAAAATGTGAAAAAAGTGAAGCGCTGTGAATACTTTCCGGATTGATTATAGGTTATAGAGAAATAATCTCATATTTAAATTAAGAAAAACATTAACTGTGACTAAAATCTTGTAGTCGTCACTGTTTATTAACATCTTTGGTGGGCACCTCAGAAGCTCCTGAAGGCACCTGGCGCCCGCGGCCACCACATTGGTGATACCTGGACTACAGTATTCTGCTTGACACTGCAAAAACGCTCTGACTGGAAACTTAATTCTTATGGTGTAAGGTTTCCAAGGCAAACAAGTCATCAAATGAGGCTTGTTGGATTCAGTGTATTGACAATGCATAAAGACAACTTATCCAGATAGCCTGCATGACCTTCCTAATAAGAAAGCAGTTTGTGTTGCATTGTGGCCTATATTCATATCCAGCCAGTCATTAGGTCATTAATTCACAATACACTTTAGTAGGTAAAGGGTATGATAACATATCTCGTTATTAGCTAGTTTCCCCTTTTAATCAATTTCCCCATTTTAAACAGGATTTTTTTCAGACCAGTGGAAATGTAACCATCTGATGGCAGCTGAACAAAGTGTGCTAGAGTAAATGTCACTCACTGCCATCAACAATATATCACTGGTGGACATAAACAAATACGCTATTCACGTTTCAGTAGGCCTAGGCCTATAATTATCCCCAAAAATTAAATATAGCCTATTATTTAAGTTGATCATATCAACCAGACCTACCCCAAATTAATGAATACAATTTAAAATACAAGTAAAATTTTTACCCATATAAGAATTGATTAAATAAGTTAATAAGTTGAGGAGCAAAGTAACTTACATCTTGTCTCTTGCTGTTGTGTAGAATGAGTGTCTTTTGGAGTTCTCATGGTCAAGAAGATCAAGAGAACTGCAGTTTTTGTGACATCACAATACACATCTGCATTCTCTACCAGTCATAAATGAAATCAGCCAAAGATGTTCTTTGTTTTTCAGTTCACAGACCGTCTCTGGTAGAGCTGCCATCCCTGCCCTGAAATATCTTAGAATAATTTAAAAACTGACTATCAGAAATAAAGCAGATTTTTGAATTTTGAAAACCTGACGATTCTATTGGAATGTGTATGTGGCGTAAACGAAAAAGTGCACAATATTCCTCCCTCCTGCATAATATTCAGGTTAGGTCATACAATAATATTACATTTTTGTTAAATAATGTATTTCTTCACCCATACCACAATTACAATTCATGCAGTTCCCTGTGATTAGTTGCCTTTCGTTTTCCTTCTGTATTTTTGCTTTTTGATGATGAGAGGTAGGCTATGGGCCTATTTTCATGGGTGGGATCATGACCTGTTTCAGCTGAATGAGGCCATTTCATCTCTCTCTATGAGGGTTAAATGTGGGAAATATCCAGAAGCTTAGGCTACATTTTACAGGTATGTCTGTCTGCATGTTCCTCCATTTCCCACAATGAATCAGTAAAAAAAAAAAAAATGACGCTTGCGCACAAGCTGACACCGCGTTTGAGCACGCAAGCGCATACGAACTGGAGATTCCAAGATGGTGGTAAGTGAGGTTTGGAAGAAATTCTGACAGTAGTTCTAGCTTATTAATTGTTTTACGTAACATTTATTCAATGTATCATTTTTATACAGAAATTTGGGATACAGTTCAAAGCCACTTTAGAGAATGTTACGAACGTGCGGCCCGTGGGAGAAGATTTCCGGTGGTTTTTAAAGGTAGACTGGTCTTCTCTAAACATGACAGCCTACTGCTTACAGTTGCATTTCACACTTTATGTTGCTCCACATGGATTCAGGCTTTCAAACTTGTGTTGATGTTCATATCCTCGAAAAAACCGTTCTAGTCTAAAGTCACAGACAGGCATCTCCTGCAGTCAAAACAATTCTTTCTCACGCTGGTGCGTGCAACTCTTCATGTTTGTGTGTTGTCACTCTAAAGTCATAAAACTGATACGTATTTGTTCCTATTTTCCAGCTTAAATGTGGAAACTGCGGGGAGATTCCAGACAAATGGCAGTATATTACGTTAATGGTAAATTAAAACTCTTTCACATCAGTGAAGCACATTCTCTTCTGAAGATTGACCATTGGATGCATTTAGTTGCCGTTCTGTTATATTTAACTGCCACGTTCTAACTTGACCAATGACTGAGGATGGATCAGTGTTGGTGTTTATGCCTCTGTAGGCCTAATCATTGCGTAGCTAGGCTACTGGAAGTACAGTGGATTGCAGACTTCAGAGCTTACAGGGGGTTCCCTTCTAGATGTTTTTAACCAGGAAACAAAAAACAACATCGAAAATGTACTGTGCAGATTATTGGCTAAATGAATCTTAAGTGTTTGCAGATCATTTGATTTTAAAAGCAGTTATTTGCACAGATGAATTTGAAACTGCCTAGTTATCAGTTACAGTAGAACTTGTGATCATTTTCCTCACAGGAAAACACACCGCTCAAAGGTGGCAGAGGAAGTGCAAGTATGGTTCAAAAATGTAAGCTGTGTTCCAGAGAAAACTCAATTGGTAAGTATGGGGTGTAGTAAATATATGGCTATATATATATTGTTGCTTTTACTTGTGCTTGTGAGCAGGTGAAATTGCTATTATTGATTAGCAAGGTGGATAGTGTTGCACGGTTGAAGACAACATTATTACCCCCCTCATGAAATTAGACATCTCTTGTTGTTGTTAAAGCACATTGAGCTGCATGTCTGCCTGGTATGAGTTGTGCCATACAAATAATGTTGTTGTTGTTGTTGTGCTCAACATCCATGCGATTTGGACCAGAAATGGAAAACTGGAACAATGGAGAAATGTGCCAAAGTCCCTAGGAGTACTTGTGCCAACTACTTCGTCATCAAATAGCCTGTTGTCAGATTTGGTTTGGGTACTGTACCGTATTGACAATTATTAATGAAGGAGCTAATCATTTTGTCCTCATCCTTTTTGCCCTTTTTTGTTTAAACTCTGTGAATCAATGAAATAAATCCAAATTAAACGTATTGCACTTGATAATGTATTTGTTTCCAACACAACAGAAACGTATTAATAGTGGTTATTCTCACTGAGAAATAAAGAGAGATGTCTAAATTTCAGGAGGGGGCTGATCATTTTGTTTTGAACTGTATGCATTTTATTGGCATATACATTATTGACATCTCTGTTGCTGTTTGTATATTATTGGCATATACAATATTGACACCTCTGTGCATTACTATTCACATGGTCTTTGACAGATATCCTGAAAGATACCATCACACCATACAATGTAAGTAAAAAAAAACAACAACAAACATTACAACTCTTTGTCTGGATCACATTGTGGCTTTGGTGTCAGGATGGTGGTTAGTGTCTCAACAGGTGTTTTTCTACCACAGGCAGAGGACAATGAAAGGTTTAAAACCATGGTGCAGTTTGAATGTCGAGGAATGGAGCCAGTGGACTTCTGGCCACAGGTGATTCCTTGAATTCTGCACTTCTCTGCAAGAGCATCACTCCACTGCATTTGACAGTATGTTGTATAAGATGGAAATGATAATGGTAATGAACAGTTAGGGTCAGTATTTATAATTATTTTTTTCTGTTTTATATTGGTCTTAAAATGCATTAAAGGTAGTAAATTACACTGCTCACAAAAATATATAGATATACGGTATGCCTTTTTTGTTGTGAAGTGTATGGGAAGTGGGAACGTTAACAATAAAGCTGTGTATCCTGACATTAGGACTTATAAGTAGGTGCATGTATTGCAGTGATTTCTATCCCATATCGGCAGCAGACCCACATCAATTCAGGTTGAGAAAGGGCCTAGGAACTTGCAAGAGGCAGGATGGGAGTCAAAATGTTGTCTTGCAAATGTCTCAGCATGACATGATAAATCAGCATTTTGAATAGGATGCACTTCAAAATGATTCATTCACATGTCTTGGGAGCATTAATTTAATCCCATAATGCACGCCGTACCATCTGAGGCACGCTGTAATAGTCGTTGAATGGTTCATTACCATAGTACTACTCTACTATGACATAACACAGGGCCTTTAGTAATGCACCACGACTCGGTCATTGCCATTCTGGTAACAACGAATGTATAACGCTGTGTTTTAAGGGGTTTAACCTCTATTGACAGTAGACACCAGTGACAATGTTTTTTTCTGCTGCTGCTAGAGGTGCCTAGATTTCTATGCTAGGTTCTCACCTCATATAACTTTTTGAATCAGAGTGAAGTATAGTGAGAACTGAAATAGAAGTAGAAGTACAGTGAGCCCATGTGTGAGTAAAAAAAATCCTGAAGGATTTCTTGTGTGCATGAGAAACTTTCTGGTGCGCATTAGGAAGTTAAGTTTCTGTTGTGATGTTATTTTTTAGATAACTTCTTTAAATAACAAGAAAATGTATTGGTAGATTCATGGGTAAAATACATGCTGTTATCTGTAGCCCCATAATACACGTTGTACCATCTGAGGCACGCTGTAATAGTCATTGAGTGGTTAATTACCATAGTACAACTCTACTATGACATAACACATGTCCTTTAGTAATGCGCCATGACTCGGTCATTGCCATTCTGGTAACAACAAACGTATAACGCTGTGTTTTAACGGGTTAAAGCGATACTGCATCATTTCTGGAAATAAACGAATTTTTCACCTTCCCTTGAATAACATTTTGACTTTTCTCTTTCTCCGGTACTTCCAGACGTTCTCCGTCTAGTGATGTTACTTCTAGTTCCAAGCTAGCAATTAAGGTGCTGTTTCCACGTAGCAGGATATTTTTTTAGCAGGATATTTTTTTAGCAGGGTATTTTTTTCTCCTGCTAGGTGTAAACGCAACATGTGGATAAAAAAAATCCTCCATTGTAACAAATGCGTTTCAGACCCCTAAACAGGATATTTTTTTCTCCTGCTATTTTTTTTCTCCTGCACCTGGATTTTTAAATATCTGCTACGTGGAAACGGAAGGCCAAAACCAATGCAAAACCAATACAAGCAGGAGAAAAAAATACCCTGCTAAAAAAATATCCTGCTACGTGGAAACAGCGCCTAACATTGAATCCAATGGTACTACCAGCTGGTACCATACGATTCCATTGGATATGCCAGCAGGGAGGTAGAATTTACGCTGCCATACTCCTGGAAGTGCAGGAGAAAGATAAAACTCAAGAATTTAACTGAAGGCAAGACGTCAGCTTATTTCCAGAAATTATGCAGTATCTCTTTATATTATATTGGGGCGGCCGTGGCCTAGTGGTTAGAGAGTTGGTCTTTCAATCTAGGGGTTGCCGGTTCGAATCCCCCCTGACCTCTCCCTACATCTCCATCCATGGCTGAAGTGCCCTTGAGCAAGGCACCTAACCCCACATTGCTCCAGGGACTGTAACCAATACCCTGAAAAAAATAATAGTTGTAAGTCACTTTGAAATATAGCTGCAAGCAGCAATGCGGGGCCAAGCAGTAAACTTGCCAGAGCCGCCACGGCAACAGAAGGAACTGCAGCGCCCCCTTTGGTCCAAATCTCGCCAATGTTGGTGTGCATTCCTTGGACGAGAGTGTGATCACGTAAACCAAGTTTAGTTTGAATCCGTTGAAGAGCTGCCGAGATATGAGCTCACTTCCTGTTACCTACCTGTTGGTGGCGCTAGAGAGCTTGGGGTCTGGATTTGTTTGTGGGAGGTCATGGGATGGACTAGAATGTGTGCAAAAAATCCTAACAGAAATTGACTAACGGTTGCTGAGATATGACCTCACTTCCTGTTTTGCCACCTTTATGACAATTTTGATTGGCTGTCACCGGCAAACGACAAGAGGTGTTCAAAATTCTTTCCTCTCCCCCCTCCCTCTCCCTCCCTCCCTCCCTTCTTCCCTCTCTCTCCCTCTCCCTCTCCCTCTCCCCCCTCCCTCTCCCTCTGTCTGTCTGTGTGTGTGTGAGGAGGGGGTGGGGGGTGGTGTGCAGGGGCTGGGGCAGTGGGGCTTGACCCCCTGCCGAGAATGGTGTCAGTGAACGTGCGCAAGGGGAGCAGAGGAGACAGAGAGATGAGAAAAAATCCCTCCATTCTTTCCACAATTTTGAATGGCTGCTGTGAGCTGATAGTTTTTTCAATCGTTACGAAAATCCATACCTGGGTGCAACATGGTGTGAAGATAACCTGTGTACCAATATTTTGAAAATTGGGAGTAGGGTTCAAAAGATACAGGCAAAAATGTAGCTAAAATTTTGACCTGCTGGTGGCGCTACAGAGCTTGAGCTGGGGATTCGATTTTTTTTGTGGTAGGTCATGGGATGGACTACTATGTGTGTACAAAATCCCAGCCTAATTCAACAAACGGTTCTTGAGATATGACTTCCCTTCCTGTTTCACCACTTTTACGACAATTTTGATTGGCTCTCAGGACTAAACGATAAAAGATATCCAATATTCCTGAAGACCCCATGTGTAGCTCAGTCCAGAGATACTATATACCGAGTTTTGGGCGAATTGGTCAAAAATTGCGGGAAAATTAACATTTTTATTGAATTTTACAAAATTCAAAATGGCGGGAAAACTATCCTGGCGGAAAATGACGTCATATGGTGCGTTGGATTCGTCTTGACTCAAGGATTCCAGGGATACCAAGTTTATGAAAATTGGCCCAGCGGTTCAAAAGTTACAAGCAGAAATGTACCTGCAACTTTGACCTGCTGGTGGCGCTAGAGCGTTGGGGCTGGGGTCCTATAAATTGCTGTGGGTAATGCTGAGACTGCCCCGAATGTGTGTGCCAATTTACAGCATTTTCCTGCCTACGGTTCTATGGGCTGCCATAGACTTGCAGAGGGATAGGAATGGTGACTAGAGAATAATAATAATAATAATAATAATGAAGAAAACCTACTAACTCTATAGGGGCCTTCGCCAGCTTCGCTGCTTGGCCCCTAATAAATGAAAGTGTCAGCTAAGTGCAATGTAATAATGTAATGTAATATTAAGTCTTGTAGTGTCGCTGGGAAAAGTTGTGTGGTGTTCTTTAAATTCTTTGCTTTATCCATTATATCCATTATCCTTTGCTTTATACAATACATTTACCATGAAGCCAGTGAACTATGTGAAATCTTCACACCTTGTTTGCCACTCCATTGTTTCCCCCAGGCCGGCTTTGCAGCCGAGGGAGCAGAGTCGGGGACACAATTTCCAGAGGTCACGCTGCTGGAGAAAGTGAGCATATTTCTTCTCCTTACCATCACTTGATCGGTGACATTGGGCTCGTTTCTGACGGAGCAGTGATGCTTTTGCGATGCAGCGCACATGCACACTTTGTCAGTTTGACCAGAATGCATCAAACTGGCAAAGTGTGCATGTGCGCTGCATCGCAAAAGCATCACTGCTCCGTCAGAAACGAGCCCTTCATTTAGTAGTAGCTGTCAGATGGTGCAGCCACATCTGATGCCATACTTGTATTCAAGGCTCTAAATTAACACCAGCCAACCAGCCAAATGCTGGTGAAATTTCATTTTGGCTGGTAGAAAATTAAACTTGGTAGCCACTTCGACCCATTAGTTAGAGTGTGACTGGCTTCTAAGATTAATATCAACGAGCCATTTTGGCTGGTGTTAAGAAAAAGTTTATTTAGAGCCCTACTTGTATTAATTAAATGTTAAGAGTTGGTTGTTAATATTTGGTTGGTAATTGAGTTTTTAGATAATTGAATGAAATCTACTGCTAAAAAACATAAAAGACCCAGTTACAGCCTTTACAATGACCTAATAAAGTTTCTTTATACTGAATTTCAACCCTTCCTATTTTAGGATTGGACAGACTATGATGAGAAGGCCAGTGAATCTGTTGGAATCTACGAGGTTACACACAAGATTGTGAAGTGCTGATCAGCTTGCCCATGTTTGGTGCACAAAGAAATCCTCTCCGTTTGCCGTGTGTCAGCAACTGACATTGGACTGGCAATAACTGCAAGGGGAGGAATCTTAAAGAAAGATCAATGGAGGGGCTGGAGCTCTTTGTTGGAGTCTTCAATAAAGATGACCGACTGTGAACAGTTGTAATCGTTTTATATTGCTTTGTGATCTGTCATGTTGTGCCATAAATGTATGCTGTTTTATTGTGAAAATCAGAAAATTGATCAGATATCGCACATATGCACTGCTCAAAAAATGAAGGAAATGTCATTCGATTAGAAACGTGCTCATCAGTTGCCTGCTAAGCTCATTTTGCTGGGCCTTTTCAATGACCTTCCTATATTGCCTGCCTGACACAAAAAAGGTTCCTCTGCAGGGTTGTAATTCCTCTTGGTATTTTACCAGATGTTTTTAGGGGTCTCACACTGTATATCTTATCTCTCCATCTTACATTTATTATTTTTAAAAATGTTGTGTTTTTTAAATGTTTTGTGTGCGTGTGAGAGGTGTAGGCTACTACTACTCTAAAACAATTGCCCAATAGGCCTACTGGGGCAAATCAAGCTCTACCTTTACTTCTACATTTACACAAGCTCTGGACACTGTGCTGAAGCACAGCAAGCCTTCTTAGTTGCCACAATTCACTTTGATGTGCCATCTTTGATGAGCTGAGTGACTTCAGTGGGTGAGAAACACCATGTCATGGTACCTCCAGGGTACTGACCAAATGTGAATGTAACCAAAATATCACCCAGAAAAGATAAAGAGACAAATGATCTGTGGGACCCCCTGCCCCCTTCTCATACTAGAATGATGGTCGACTTGGAGTTGCATTGTGTTGTTTTTGTTGTTCCCTTTACTCGATCATTTGTTTAATTTTGAGCAGCATATGGATAATAGACTTTGGAGCTGCATGGTGTCAATATGAGATCAACCAGCAAATGACTGACAGCCCCTGTGTGTAGAATTGCGCAAGGCGGGCTGATATGAGTAGAGTAGAGTTCAACCAGAGATTCCAAGAGTATTATGCATTGTCTCTGGTTCAACCTCCTTCGGCTGCGACGACTTGGTGTTCTAGTGAGCAGTGGACGTGCAACCTCGAACATGGCTCCTGCAAAGAATCGAGTATTCGTGGTTGGTGTGGGAATGACAAAGGTAAATGCGATATCATTGGGTTATTTGTTGCATATGCAGTGCTACTGGTTCGCTAAAAGTACTGAATAGGTTACACCAGCGCAGTACGAGTTTTGCTGCTATTTGAGGTCGAGAAGGAAAACCAGTGTGTTATTACAAGCAACACCATAGTAAAACTACTGACACTAGCATCATTTATAGATCATGTACCGTCTTGAGTATTACTTACGGTATACCAATGACAACATGCCTGTCATTTCAACTGCAATCGTCGTGTATCAATCGAAGCAGCGACTTGGCTGGTTCATTTCATTACCTGTCATGCAGTTTGTTCAAAGGATATCCTTGAACAGTCTCTGATGAGGTAGCAGCTAACTTGGTTACAAATGAGTGTTAGTCGAGGCTTGACAGAAATAATTCCTACACAATCAGCTTGGGTCAGACATTACAGCTGTCTGTCGTAGAATAATAACCACGTTGTTCACGTTAAGGAAGGTGTCTCTTGAAAATATGGGTATGCTGTAACAGCTAACCAGTGTGTAAGGAGTAGCTAACTGGTCATTTCACAACTGTCCCACCTCTCTAGCTCTACTATTCAGCAACTTGCAGGAAGTGTACGCGAATATCCAACTACAGTATTTGTAATAAGCCACTGTCATCGAGATATTTTCGTATATATGGCTATACTGATGTCATATGTTAGTTACCCAAATTCAAAGTTCAAGGCTAGGCATGCTATCTTTAGTGGGTCAAGGTTCACCACCACGCACTTTATGAACGAGCGCGCCCTCAGGTGGCTATGTTTACAAAAATATCAGATCTAGGCCTAGAACTCCAATGTAAATAGGCAGCATCATGTGTTCCCCTTTTGTCTTTTCCAGCACTGGTATTAAAGTGGTGCCTTAGCATTGAAGGACTTTAATCCATTCTCCACTCATTACTCTATCTGTGATAAAAGTTATGGTGCCTATGAGACATGGTTTTAGGCCCAGTTCTAATCTTTTCTGAAGATTAATGTAACTTTAGCACATCATCCAGTTCATTTTTTCCTGACATACGCAGTAGGCTTAAGCTTGGAAATTGATGGATTTAATTTGAGAGAGTTTTTTTTGTAAATTGGAACCTCTGCAGAATAATCTGCAGTAATCATTGTTGTGCTTTCTTTTCAGTTTGAGAAGCCAGGGGTCACAGACTTTGATTACCCTGAAATGGCAAAAGAAGCAGGTAAGGCAGTCTGCTATTACAAAATGTTCGTTAAATGGGTTAAACTATCAGATTTCTGTAATTTTCTTACTTTTCTACTTGCAGGAGAGAAGGCCCTCGCAGATGCTGCAATACCATACAGTGCAGTGGAACAGGCTTGTGTGGGATATGTCTATGGTGGGACACTTTTAACACATATATCAAGTATTGTGCATGCATTTTTCCGTTGTATCTATTTGTATATATCCTTATCCTGTAACCCTAATCATCAATCAATCAAAAATATTTATATAGCACATTATCATACATAAATGTCATTCAATATGCATAATCATTCATGATCATAACTCGTTCATTTTCTTCTGGTGAAATTTCACATGTGCCACATACACTCATCGCCACTACATTAAGAACACCTGTTACAACTGTTCATTGAGGCAAATTTCTGATTAGCTAATCACATGGTGGCAACTTGATGCAGTTGTGCATGTAGACATGGCCAAGATGATCTGATAGAGTTCAAACTGAGCATTATAATGTGGAAGAAAGGTTATATAAATGATTTTTAACATGGCATGGCTGTGGGTGCTGAAGGGCCTGATTTGAGAATGTCAGAAATGGCTGATCTACTGAGATATTCATGCACAACCATCTCTAGGGTTTACAAAGAATGGTACGAAAAAGAAAAAAAATGCAGTGAGCAGCGATTCTGTGGGCAAAAATGGCTTGTTGATGGCAGAGGTCAGAGGAGAATAGCCATACTGGTTTGAGTTGATACAAAGGCAACATTAAGTAAAAAAAAACACTCATTACAACCGAGGTATGCATAAGAGAATCCCTGATTACACAGCACATCAAATCTTGAGGCAAATGGGCTATAGCTGCAGAAAACCACATTTGGTGCCACTCCTGTCAGCTAAGAACAAGAAAATGAGGCAACAATTTACACAGGCCCACTATAAACGGCACTAGAAGATCGGAAAAATGTTTCCTGGTCTGATGAGTCTTGATATCTACTGCAACACTCAGGTGGAATGGTCCGAATTTGGCGTCAACAGCATGAAAACATTGGTCAACCCTGCTTTGCATCAACATTTCAGGCTGGGGATATAATGGCATAAGGACATTTTAGCACAATTTGGGCCAATTAGTACCAATTTATCTTTGTTGGAATGCCACAGCCTACCCGAGTTTTGTTGTAGGCAGTCCAGGCAGTTCTGAAGGCAAAAGGGGGTCCAACACAGCATTAGAGAGGTGTACCTAATAGAGTGGCCGGTGAGTGTTTGCCGTGTTCTCTTGGTCAAACAAAGATACATACTATATGTGTTGTAGGTGACTCTACGTGTGGCCAGCGGGCTATCTACCACAGTCTGGGTCTGTCGGGCATCCCCATCATCAACGTGAACAACAACTGCTCCACGGGCTCCACTGCTCTCTTCATGGCTCGCCAGCTCGTCCAGGGAGGTGAGAAACTAGTTCGGGAGGGGCTGGCTACTCGGCCTCTCATGCTCTGCATGTCATGTGCTGAGATAATACTTGGATATAAAGAACACTAGATTCTTCAAGTCCTTTTCTGTCTTTTTTGTGATTAACATTTTTATTGAACAGACAGATGTAAACATGTAAAATGTAAAATATAAAAACTATATAGAGCAGGGAAAGTGGCCTCACACAATAACATACACAATTCGAAAAGAAAAGATGTAGTAAGTAATACAAATTAAAATGCAGACACTGACAGCATTTGAGACAATTCTTCCACTACAATGTCCCATGAGGAAATGGTGTGGTGTTACATCCTTCTGTGTCTTTACAATCAGACACTCCACTTATGGACTTCTCTAGTTATTACTTTAATTAGAGGCAAGTGAGTTGGTCAAATTGTCACAGCATGCATTGACAATATGTTGTCGCAAGCTTTAAATGACTGCATTTTCTCCACTTGTGTCCTTGTCAGGTCTTGCCGATTGCGTGCTTGCCCTGGGCTTTGAGAAGATGGAGAGGGGCTCTCTGTCCTCAAAGGTAGGCCAGGCCAGTCGATAGTGTTAGCACTCAGCAGATTTACAATACATTAATAACTTTGCAAATCACAGCCCAGCCGTGACTTTAATGGCTGGGCACTGGACTACTATGCGGGTGACCCGGGTTCGATTCCCGGCCCGGATCACTTCTTTCGTGTCATCTCCCACTGTCCTATCTGAAAAAATAATTTCAAAATAATGAAAAAAATAAAAGTAAATAAACTTTGCACATCACATCATTACCAGGAGCTTTTTTGAATGTGGGGGTCATCGTGGAGTGAAGTAGGCCCTATCCATCCTTTCTGTGAATTAAATGGACTGGACATTTGCAAATTTCGCATAGACCACAGATGTGTCTGTATGTTTGGTGTGATTTGTGTTTTTGGGAGTTCTCTTCAAGTAATCCATTGATCTGTTTTTGTGTAGTACATGGACAGGACCAATCCCATGGACAAGCACATGGAGGTGATGTTCAATACCTATGGGATGGCGGCTGCCCCAGCCGCACCGCAGATGTTTGGCAACGCTGGGCGAGAGCACATGGAGAAGTTTGGTATGTACTAAAGAGAGGCATATCAGGGATCTGTTAACAGAGGCGTTGGAAGTTTTTGTTGCACAAGATAAGACTTTAAAAGGTTTGGCATTCAATTTTGTACGAATGGCCTACTTTGTGATTTTGGCAGTCTGACACACAAAATGAATTATTTGCATAATATATGTCTATATTATAAAGCAGTGTTTCCCAACCAGGGGTATGTGTACCACTAGGGGTACACAAGCACACTGCAGGGGGTACTTGGAAAAAAATTATTATCATCACAAATGTATGAGCAGTCACATCAGGACAGAGAAAGTGATATAGAACATGAATTAGGGGGTACAACTAAGAGACTTAGGGGGTACGAGAGACAAAAAAGGTTGGGAAACACTGTTATAAGGTGTATGAAAAGACCCAATTAACAATGAGAGACTCTGTATTGTTGCAGGTGTGTGAATGTTTGCACATGGCTGAATACTTGCCCTTATGCAGTATTTCAGGGAGCGTGACTTGTGTGCTAACGAATGTTTTCCCACATTCCTCAGATTTTTTTGTGAGAAAATATTGATACACTCTGCGTACCATAATATCTTATCTCTCTCGGAATTTGCCACATCTGGATTGCTAGCTGAATCTTACTTCCTCCATACACAATGAAGAAGAATGTATCAATATGTGTTGGAATGGAGGCAAATAAATCATTTTAATGTTTCCGCTTGTGCAGCCTTCAACTGATCATTTCAACTTCATGTCTGTATTGAATTTCACAGGCACCAAACCTGAACACTTTGCCAAGATTGCCTGGAAGAATCATAAGCATTCAATAAATAACCCGTAAGTTCATTTTCCCATTTACATGTTACATCAGAGTGGTTGCATGTTCATTAGCAAATAAGCAACAAAAAAAAAGGTGTCGATATTATGAATCATGTTAAGACCATGAACCGCTTTGCACCGTGGGTGAAGTGCATGTTTAAGATGTTGAGTTGGTGTGTAAAGACCAGGGGTGCGTCTCTCAACGGCGAAGTAGCTGATCTGTTAGCAATGTAGATACTATAAAAGTTGCTAACTCTTGTGTCTCGAACGTTAGCACACAAAGTAACTACTGCTTGGAGTAATGTGCACTCTGAATTGAATTGAATTGAATTGAAAACTTTATTACAGACTCAAAAAGTTCCATATAAGATACATAAAAAGACATAAAAAACACATATAAAAAACGGACAGGTACATCACAAAGCACCAGTTCATTTGAAAACATATAAACATCTATACCAGTGCTGCCACAATTCAGAGAAGTACCTTGTATCACTCTGCCTGGTATCACAAAGAGTAGATATTATACCATTGCTTGATCCAGCAAGTCTACCCATAAATCTATGCATAAAATTTCTCAGCAGTGCATGAAAAGTGGGGACACTACAATTGACAAATAAAGTGCTTGCGCTCGTCCATCTTGGGAACTGAAGGAGAATCCTAAACGCATCATTGTATGCCACCTGCAGCTTCTTCAGCTTAGCTGTATGGTATTTACACCATAAGTGTGCTGTGTAAAAAGGTGTGCAGTAGGCTCTAAAGAGATTAACCTTGACATCATCTGTGCACATATGGAACCTGCGTGCCAACATATTGGCCTGTGCATATAATTTACGACACTGACGCTGGATATCATCATCATCACACAGGTCATCAGTAATGATATGACCCAGATACCGCACTTTACACACTACATCAAGAGAGCTGTTAGACAGAAAAAACGAGGGGAAGTTTTGTTTTTGGTCCTCCTTAGTTCTCAAATTAAAATCACACTTTTTTATGATTAAACTTGATGTCAAATAGGAGTCCATAACTGGAGCACACATTAATGCTATTGCTGAAGCTGAAGTAGTGGTGACTTTGAAAGTGAGGCGCCTCCTATCCGTATCTCGACAGTGAAGTTGAAGTACAGCTGGAGTAGATCCATTGAGTCCAGACATCACCTCAGCTTCAGAGTGTGACTCCACCCATTAGCTAAACTTGAAGTATATATTTGACCACACATGTATCAATATATTTTAATCCTGTGGTGCAAAAGCACTGAAAATCAATCCACATGCACACAAAGTCATGATACAACTGTGAGAGTGTTCAGAACAGAAATTCACGTCATGTCATCTGTTCGGGAAAAAAAAAGTAATATCCTTGGAATCTGATGAATCCCACACTAATAATATACTTTTAGCTGTATACCGATTGAATTTCGTCTCATTTCGATGTGTAATTTGTGAAATATTTGGACTAGGAAGTATTGGTTAGTCCCGGAAATTCACTGGTTCACGTGTGAACTACTCAAAAAATTCTGGCGTGAATTTCATTTCATAGCCTAGTGGCATAGCCAATGGGAAGACGCGAGCCACACAGGTTCGAATCCACTGTGCAGCATGTTGACAACAACTTGTGAAATCATGTTTTGGACCCTACAGTGTATCACATTTTCCCTTGGCTGCCCGTGTGTGTTGGTAATGCACAACATATATTATCTATTTCTGCCAGATATTTCCAAAATTGTGGCACTGCTACCAGGTGGATTCGAACCTGTGTGGCTTCTGTTTTCCCATTGTGAAGCAAGCGTGAATACCACTAGACTATGTATTGAAATTCACGCCAATTTTTTTAGGGATTTGACTGTTCAACAGGTGAATTTCCGGGAGGAACCACTACTTTATTATCCAAATAATTTACAAATTACACCTCGGAATGAAACGAAATCCAATCGGCATGCAGATAATACTGCATTATTGGTGCGGACGGTGTCAGATTGTAATGCCACGGCCGTGTTTTTTCACAAAGAAATTACAAGGTGTGTTGTGGAGGAAACAGCTGAGTCATGGTGTCAGCGGTGACATCCAATCAAATGGTGGTGGTTGTACACTATTGCTTTGTACTTCACACACAGAATTTAGGAGGAAACAGCTGAATCATGAGTCAGCAAGACACATGTGGTTGTCATCCAATCAAAAGGGCTATTCATGCTTGTCTCTTGTTGCTTCTTTGGTCACGCACGGCAATGACAAGAAAGTAAGTAGCGGTGTGGACTCAGGAAAGTAGCCACACTACTTTGGGCTTACTGTGGGAATGGTAAGGTTTCGAGAAATGCACGTATTTCGCCTTGAAGTAAGTAGATACGTTTAAAGTACATCTGTAGAAAGACGCTAACGTTCCAGAAACGCACCCCAGATCTATTAACCTGAATCTGAATATTGATAGATTTTTAAGCAAATAGTGATTGTCTAATCAATCCACACACACACACACACATGGGTTTGATTCAAAACTATATCACGCTGTCTCTCTTTCCTCTTTCTTCTCTATGCTTTTACCTGTACTGTAGGTACTCTCAGTTCCGTGACGAGTACAGCCTTGAGCAGGTGATGAAGTCAAGAAAGGTGTTTGAGTTCCTTACCCTGTTGCAGTGCTGGTAAGGACCATTCAAGTCCATCAAGGAAATATTGATTTCTAGACATACACAGTATTAGTTGCTGTAATGTTAGTGGCCATTTGTAATGGACTCACTATCCCTGATATCAATCATGACTATGTATCTAACATAAATTAGCTGGCACATTGACATCATTATGCCACTTATTTGACCTGCATGTGCTGGCCGTACAATGAAATGAATAATATGTTGGCTCATATTATTTGTGTAGGCATTTGCCTTTTACTTCTGTGTCAGTTAGATGTTTTGTACTTGATTGTTATTGAGAGGTACTGTTGTTTACAGCCCAACATCAGATGGTGCAGGAGCAGCCATTTTGGCCAGTGAAGACTTTGTCCGTCGTCATGGTCTGGAAAACAAAGCGGTTGAGATCATCGCCCAAGCGATGGTGACTGATATGGCCTCCACCTTTGAGGAGAACAGCTGCATGAAGATGGTGAGAATGGCAGCTTTGGCTTGATACAGTAAACAAACACATTTAAACATAAGACGGACATACATTGATAAACTGCAATGCATTCTGGGCTGGAAACGTTGCATTGTGGTTTGAAATCGTGTTCAACTTGACCAAATTCAGTCATGCTGTAACGGAAGACGTGACGGTGTCAATCTCTGGCGGGATCAAAGCTATAGCAGACGGACTGTTCAACTCTTGCAGTTGCTGATCTCCGTTGATAGTCGTTGCAATAGTCGTCTTACAGCCTCTGTGGAGAAGCACCCTTGAACTGATAAAAAGTTGGTTCCAAATTCACCTAGTTGTATCTTTACAAGTTAACTACAAGCTTTCATTTCTTAAGCCTCTCTACCCCTCCCCGCTCTGTGATTTGCTCCTTCGCTCAGGCTTTCTTGCGTAGGGAAGCTGCCATGCTGTCTTACAGATTGGAACAACTGTCCAAAGCGGCATGGGATTTCATAGGCTAGTCATGGGTGTCACCAGGTCCAGATGTCATTGCCAAGAGCCTCTAAGCAAGTTATGGCACTCATCTGATGGAGTTGAATCACGG
The DNA here is from genome assembly GCF_034702125.1 of Engraulis encrasicolus. Taxonomy (NCBI): domain Eukaryota; kingdom Metazoa; phylum Chordata; class Actinopteri; order Clupeiformes; family Engraulidae; genus Engraulis; species Engraulis encrasicolus. Next base: position 42,687,954 of record NC_085872.1, on the reverse strand, counting down.
AGCAGCTGAAAGTGAAGTACCCCAGATACAGGACAGAGGAGTAATGGTGCTCTTTGATACATTTGTATTGACCGCCTTGTACTGCAGAGATGTATTGAACAAACACAGGTCATTTCAAGGAGAACTCACAGCTTTAGTACAGGTGTTCCACAATGAACAGTATGGTAGATCAAACACACAATTGTAACAAAGTCACGGAGCTTTGCCCAGTGATGGGATACTCTTTATTAGTCACATCCAGTGATTGGATACTCCACAGAGTTCACCAAAGAGTATCCAATCACTGGGCGTGACTAATTAGTCAAGTCAAGTCAAGTCAAGTTTATTGTCAATTTCTTTACATGCACTGGTCATACAAAGAATTTGAAATTGCGTTTCTTGCTCTCCCATGCAGACATAGACTAATCTAGGTAAGGACATAGACAGTATAGACATAGACAGTACTCATACATGGACACAAGACAGTATGGACGTAGACATTGCTCATACAGACATTTAAAGTGCAAGACTGGACAACAGAAGACTTGTAGAGAACATACGTGCTTTTTCTAAAAGTCCTTTATAGCGTTCTGACATAGTAATAGTAGCATTTGAAGAAAATAAATAATTTAAAAAAAGGTTTATTAAATACACCAGCAGCAGTGTGTGTGTGTGTGTGTGTGTGTGTGTGTGTGTGTGTGTGTGTGTGTGTGTGTGTGTGTGTGTGTGTGTGTGTGTGTGTGTGTGTGTGTGTGTGTGTGTGTGTGTGTGTGTGTGTGTGTGTGTGTGTGTGTGTGTGTGTGTGTGTGTGTGTGTGTTTTTAGTGCAGGTAGAAAGTGCGGTGTGCGTCTGTGTGTGTGTTTGTGTACCTGTGTGTGTGTGTGTGTGTGTGTGTGTGTTTAGTGCAGGTAGAAAGTGCGGTGTGCGTCTGTGTGTGTGTTTGTGTACCTGTGTGTGTGTGTGTGTGTGTGTGTGTGTGTGCACCATGACACCTGAGACTGAAGTCTGTGTAACTGGACCAACAGAATAGTAGACCTGCTAACTAACATGCAACTAACAATAAATGAATCTATAATTTGTAGGGATGCACCGATACTGATATCGGTATCTGCCCCGATACTCGCTCATTATACTCATACTGGTACTTGTCAAACACTTGCCGATAACAGGTACGATACTGCTATTACGTGATACCACATCTCGTCACGTTCTGTTGACTTGAGAAGCATGGGGGGAAAAGTGTCGCCTCATTTACCATCATTAAAATCTACATATACATGGAATTGGACAATAAAACAAATATCCTCCCATGTGGAAAAAACAAGGCTTTGCATTTATTTTCATTGTACTGTATGTTGGGGGTAAAAGTATTGTATTGGAACTCAGTATCGGCAAGTACAGAAAATGTACTCGTAATTGTATTGGTTTTCAAAAAAAGTGGTATCGTGCATCTCTAAAAATTTGCATCTCTGTATGACAAAGGGACTCAATCCTCAGTGGAGAAGTTCCAACGGTTCCTCTCTCTCCTGCAGGTGGGATATGACATGACGCGGCAGGCAGCTAAGAAGTGCTTCGATGCGTCTGGCCTGACTCCTGCGGATGTGGACGTCATCGAGCTGCACGACTGCTTTTCAGCCAATGAGCTCATCACGTATGAAGCCATAGGCCTGTGTTCAGAGGGTATGTCTCTGCACTGTGCACTGTGTGGTAATGTTGTTGCTTAAGCAGAATTACACAGTCGTCCTGTGCTAGTAGTAGATCTATTTTATTGAATTAGGCTATGTTGCAATCGCTTCCAGACTAAGCTTTTTTTATTACTGTATGTGCGTGCGTGTGCGTGCGTGCACTTTCTTGCGTGAACCCCACACAAGTGCCGCCGTACGGCAGCCTCCAGAGCTGGTGTGTGAATGGGGGAATGTGTATGTGTGCATATGTCTGTTTATTTGAAAGGGCTTTGCATAAACCTCTTAGTTGTGATATTTGATATAATTCTGTGCATATTGTATTGTATTGTATTGTATTGTATTGTATTGCTCACCCAGTTCCCATAGCATACATATTGAGAGTGAGACACATCCCAGTAATGTATCCCATGTTATATGCATTCCTAAATCCATTAAAAAGATATGTTTAATCCAATGATCATCATCCAATGATGCTCAGGCTAGAAGGTGTTTGTATCATTTGTATGATGCTTGTACCTACCTGTCTTGGTTGTTGTGGTCGACATGTCTGATTTATTGTTTTTCGGTCACCATCCTATTTTCCTTTTCCCGTCCCCATCAGGCAAAGCAGGGGAGCTCATCGACAGGGGAGACAACACGTATGGGGGCAAGTGGGTGGTCAATCCCAGTGGAGGGCTCATCTCCAAAGGTCATCCCCTCGGCGCCACAGGTGAGAGACGCTGGCCCTTTTCACCTTTGACCTTTTCCCACAGATTGGTCTCTCAGACTTGGCATGGTGTGTTGCATGCAATGAATTATGAAGTAGGTATGAATTTGGTGCAAATGTGGGTTGGAAAAACCAACATTGCAACATTGTACTGCACGCAACGTTGCAACATTGTACTACATGTCACTTGTGGTTACTCTATCACACAAAAACGCAAAGATTTATGATACACACAAAGATTTATTTGTGTCATTGTTTCATAATGCTGAATTTTGGATTTTGCTTGCTTATCGTTAACACGTTTCTACACTTGTTTGATACCTTGTCTTGCCCAGATCAGTTTTCTAGAGTGTATTGGACACTTGGCCTCAAGTGCACTGCAAAGGATCAACCCAGTTACAAAGACGACTTCTTGACCCACAAGAGTTTCCTTTGTCACCACCAGGTGTCCCCGTAGCACAGCACCTCCCGCAGCACACACCTATTCCATCTTGTGTGTTTTGCTTTGTCAGCTGGCGTGACCTGAGCCAGGCGCCAGGCCGAGTAATTAACTGCAGTTGACTGTGACAGTCAGCCTTAAGCCTGGTTTATGCTCCGAAACAAACGTGTCTCCGCGATGATGCAGACAGCCACGCAGTTATTTTCCCCTCCACAGTGACTTGGTTAGCACCCCTGAAAATGTGACTGCCCGCAGACAGCTACGCAGTTAACGGCAGCAGGAGCCACTGTGATTGGTCCTCTCGGGTTCTGCCATCATCCCCTGTAGTCTGTCATTCCACTCTGTTTTGCTCATGTTCAAGACATGTCTGTTTCACCACTAGCCAGGAGAGAGGGGACACAACCCAAACATGCTACCCCGATGTTTTTTTTTAATCTTGTATTTTATCATTTTGTTTGTGTGGCTCCTACTGTATCTTGTCCCCTCAGTTTTTCCCTTCTTGCTGACTGCTGTTGGTGTAAAATGGGCCCAAAAACTGTTGGACTGTATAAAATACATGCATAAGCATAAGTCTTGTATTGCAACAGGGCATTGAGGTCCCCATCACACACTGGTGGAGTCTGACACAGCAGTTGTGTCTACATTGCATTCTAATAGTCCTTAATAAGGTCACATCGCATGGCATTTGGGCAAATTGCATCACAGTTGTCCAAGTGGAAGGGGCTAAAAAGGTTAGTTTGTTGCTCCGACGTGCTTATCTTTGGCCTTGGAGTTGACAACCAGCCCCTGATCCGGGCAAAGACACTCCTGCACTTGGCCAGTTATCTCCCCACCCTCTCAAGTGTGGCCAGGTCAAGGAAACAAGCCCTTCGACCATAATCTCCCAAGTAAGTGCACTGTGTCTCCTCAAGACGGTCGGACCATGAAAAATGGATCCCTATGCGTGGTAGCAACCTCATGCAAAATGTCCTTACCCTAAGACCCTTATCTTGGTGGTGATTTCCCAGCAAAAAGCCCATTAGCCAAAGGGGATAAGATGCTTAGCGTCAGCGGTCACAGAGGAGCCAGCCGACCTGGCCCAGATTACGGATGGGAGAGGGTGTGAAGTGCCTCACTCTCTCAGATGAAATGGCAAGGGTGCAATGGCGAAAGTCTTTATTGTTTTTTTGTTGTTTGGCTTTATTTTTTAGATTGATATTTGTATCAGTGTGTGTACACATAATGGCTTGCTTAGCATGTGCAATGGTCTATTGTTTTGGACGGTGTTAATGTAAACTCTCTGGGTCACTAGGTCACATGGGGACAGATGGGGGTGGGGGGGCACTAGAAGTGAGTGCTTGCGTGTACTATATGTAAGTAAAAGGTATGCATGTTTGTATGCGGACAAGATTAGCCTTTTTGTTAGTGATACTTCTGTTTTCTCTAGTGTTCTGCCATCTTCATATTGTCTGCATTTTGTCGTGTTTCAGTATAGTTTAATCAACAGAGTTACGTTAATCCATTGCACTGAATGGCACAGCTAGAGAGACCGTCCCGTACAAGTGGTCCTGTTCAGAAACCCCATGCAGTCATCTTTGAACAATGCAAGCGGCACTTAACGTGTGTTCGCTTTCTGACTGTTGTTGGTCTAGTCTAAATAGGAATTTTGCCATATTATAACCTCAGGTCCCATAGACAATTGCAACATGAAGAGCCACGATTCTACGTGCGGCTCGGCTGTTTTGTCCATGCACTGAGGGAGCAATTTATGGGCACGGTGTTACAATGACCTGCTATTAACCTGCTATTGTTGGTTTAGTTGCTGATCATTCATTTTTTTTAGTCATGTGCTCTCAGAGAGGGATGGCTCCTCATCGCTCTTAGTCAAGTGCACTAAAGACTGATGAGATGAGATTCACCTGAGTGGCCTGTGCATTGGTTTCTGATTATTATGTATCTCATTTGAAACATTTTGAATCGTTTGTGTTGCTGTAAAACCTCGTTTCAGAACAGTGTGCAGTGGGTGTAATGATATTATTGTCCTGTGCAGAAGTGGTCCACCACAGTGTTGTGAAATTCAACCCAAAGTGCTATTTCTTTGAGTGCTTATGGATAATCATTAAATACAATTCAGTCTCTCTGGTGTAGCGCAAATGACATGGTATGGCCATGGTTTGATGACCTGGAGTTCCTTGAGCTTGCATGGACCGTTAAAATGTGCATCATTATATGAAAATATTATCTCTCTCTCTGTCTCTGTCTCTCTCTCTTTCTCTCTCATCGTTATCATTATATGACAATATTTTCTTTCTTTCTTTCTTTCTTTCTTTCTTTCTTTCTTTCTTTCTTTCTTTCTTTCTTTCTTTCTTTCTTTCTTTCTTTCTTTCTTTCTTTCTTTCTTTCTTTCTTTCTGTCTATCTGTCTCTTATATGAAAATATTTCTCTCTCTCTCTCTCTCTCTCTCTCTCTCTCTCTCTCTCTCTGTGATTGATTGACTAGGCCTGGCGCAGTGTGCGGAGCTGTGCTGGCAGCTTCGGGGCGAGGCTGAGCAGAGGCAGGTGCCGGGGGCAAAGGTGGGCCTGCAGCACAACATCGGCCTCGGAGGAGCAGTGGTGGTAACGCTCTACAGGATGGGATTCCCTCAGCACACACGGTGAGGGGAGCTCTTTTGCTTTCTGCTCTGCTGTATAACTTTCTGCCTCACTAATGGCCAATGGTGAAGCCACTAAAGGCGTATAATTTGTGATTTTGTTTGTGGTTGGAGCCATGTTGTTAACATGGTGTCTTGATAGTCAAGTAGTAAAAAGGAAGCTTTCTTTTACTGTCTGCCTAATTTGCAGACACTAAAGCACATTTGTGGGAATTTTATACAGGTCAGAAATAAATGATTTTTAAAGGACATTTATTTTCATTACAGTTACTTGAGAGAGATACAATTCAAAGAAACTTGAGTAGAATCAAAGTGATACTTCGTCATCAAAGTACAAGAGAGTCCTTGTGCACAGCCCCTCAATCAAAGTGATACTTCGTCATGTTCATTTGCAGTAATGGCAATCTTTCTCGGGTACTACTTGCCTTTGTTCATAGACTGTGAAGTAACATGTAGTACTACCGGTAATAACATATACTTTGTTGAAGCTAGGGCTGTTAACAAGGGATGCAAATGAACAATCCTGAAGCAAAATATTTTAAGGGGGAAAGGTCTTGCTCGCAGCCGTTCATGTTGGTATCGAGAGACTGGTCAGTGGCAAAGAACTGCACAAGGAAATGAGATTCAGCTTAAGTGGGGGATGTGCAGTATTGTAATACCATAACATAATCACTGTGTTTTAAGAATGTATAAACCTAGGCAATCTGATGTGGCCATAGTGTTCTTTTTACAGATGACATAGTCAATCATTGTCAGAAACCTATATGCCTGTCATGACCTCTCATTCTCCAGTTCATCAGGTCCACACACATATGGATATGGTATTATTGATACATAATGGTATGCCAAGTTAACTAAATGCGGTAACACAAAGCATGTCATTGTAATGTAGTGTGAAATTGTGTGGGTGTGTGAATGCATGTATCTGTGTATTATATATGGATTTCAATGGATCATTAGGTGTTGGTGCTGGTCTCTCATGAAGTGTGCCATAGGGCAGGTTTCAAACCTTTGGACCTTGCTGTAAACGTGCCTTTGAAAGCAGCTGTCTGTCCTTAAACATAAAGGTGTTTCAACCCTTCCGCAGCTTGCCTCTCATTTTTTGTTATTTTTATTTGTTTTTCCCTCTCAGTCCTCAGATTGGGGCAGTGATGACCAGCGCTGACAGTAGCGTGGATGATTTCAAAGCCAGTGCGGTATTCAAAGAGATTGGCAAAAAATTGGAAGAGGTATGCAAAAAGGAATTTGTATTTTTGCTGTTGCCTATGTTTGTGTGAGTCATTCTGCTCTGGGGAGAAAAAAAACTGGGTCATGGCAATGAATAAAAATGCATTCAAAGTAATATTTATGAATAAAAGCTGTTCCGGAAACTGCTATTGATGGGGTGTTGGGAGCGTGTAACGTAATGAGCAAGGCCACTTGTGCTGTAATTTGGTGCTTCACGATGATGGAGAGGGCAGTTCTGTTTCCTGTTCCATGCTTCAAGGGCCGTACTATGAACACAAACCAGGATTCCCCCCTGCACTTTAGGCCTATATGAGTTGTTGCCCTTAGGTAGGAGGTTAAGGATGCCTTCATTTAAGACAAAAAGAGCCCGCCGATCATTTATACCTATTAGTATATCCATGTTAAATAAGACAACTGTAACTTAGACTGAATAGCACATTGCACTTTGGTACTAACTGCACTTTACTGTGTTTAAGTTGGGGTTTTTTTCAACCTGTCTTCTTGTACTATAGGGGGGGGGGGTTGTCTATTGTGTTTTTGTTTATTGTAATGTCTTTGTAATTGTATCAGATGCACTGAAAATGGTACAGAACAATTTTCCAAAAGGACAAATAAACTATCTATCTATCTCTATCTATATTGAAGGCAGCCACCTTAAAAACAGACCCCACCTTCTCTGAAGTCCCCTGAATATAGCTGAATTGTATTGCACATAGAATTTCTAAGATTCCTCTACAAAATATGTCATATTTCTTGTGAAGCTGCACAACATAAAAATTATGTCAGGGGCCGGATAAAACGGCTTCAAAGGCCGCAAATGGCCCTCGAGACATAGGTTCCCCACCCCTTGTCTAACGTAATGAACAAGGCCACTCGTGCTGTAATTTAGTGCTTCACGATGATGGAGAGGGCAGTTCTGTTTCCTGTTCTCACTGTGATGATCTCTGCAGGAAGGGGAGCAGCTTGTGAAGAAGGTTGGTGGTGTGTTCGCCTTCAAGGTGAAAGGTGGCCCGGGAGGTGCTGAGGCCTTGTGGGTTGTGGATGTGAAGAACGGCAAAGGCTCGGTGACCAACGATGCAGGTCAGTAATAGCTGATGGAAGGGACATATTCAGATATAATGAGACCATCTCCACTGTGGTGATCATTCTTGGATAAATATTTTCTTCAAGTGCCTTTTATTTCAGACATGCAAACGTTTTTATCTTTTACCTGACATGTTTCGACGGTGAGACTTCCGTCTTCAAGAAACATTTCGGGTAAAAGATAAAAAGTTTTACATGTCTGAAACAAAAGAAACTTAAATAATTTATATAACTTATATAAACTTATAACTATAACTAATTTATATAAGGCATAATGAACTTCATACATCTATTGGCTAAATCTTGTTTATCTAATACTGGAAGTTCATATCAGGCTTGAGAGTTGTACGTATATTGATTTTATTTCGTCTTGCTTACTAAGTATGGATTGATCATGTATACTTCAATTATTATTAATCTCATGTTATTTGTGCTACAATCATGGCAAAGAGAGTTACCTTTTAACACAATATTTTCTACACCAGAGTTTTTCCCTGTTGACAAATGGCCTCCTAAATGTGCAATCTTGTCGAAATGGCGATGTGTCCACACACACAGCGTGTCTGCACTCATGACCACTTAAAATAGTGAAGTATGGTGGACGCATCCTGCTGTGGGAAATTCTTCATACACGAGCATGCCACACAAGAACGTACACAAAACCGCATACACACATGAAGCCTGACAGACACCCGGCAATAATCCTTAAGTACCGGTACTGTGTATGTCCAAGAAAAAAGGCACTTCAGCCACAGTCACATTCAATTTGCTTTTGACCTCGTCCTTGTTGTAGAGACCCCCAAGAGGAAGGCTAATGGTCGAGTTCTGCTAATGGTGGCCATTTCTAAAATTCCGCTCCGCTACGCCTCCGCCCATGCCTCTCCCATGCTCGCGGAACCACTTAGAGTCTAGCTGAAAATGTGATCAGTCTCCCGCTGTGTTCCCAGCAGCCAAATGAAAAAGGGTCGAGGCTTCTCTGCACAGATTGACACTGGCGTTCCCACTCACAAAGGCTTTTGGCTGTCCTCGCGATCTCAGTGCGGAAAGCCAAAATCGCATACATGTCAGCATGTTCAAATAAGGACTAGTCTGTAATTACTATGACTTCTTTAAATTGAATTTGCTAGAAGCGGAATTGTTTGTAACGTCAGTTGAAAAATCTGTTCTCTCCGGGGTACCGGGGTGATTAAAAAAAACAAAAAAAGTATGAAATTGATATTTAAAAGCTCTCTCCCCCATTTAACTGTTTTCTTCACAGACAAGAAGGCAGACTGCACCATTGCCATGTCGGATGAGGACCTTCTGGCCTTGATGACGGGGAAAATGAATCCACAGACTGTAAGTATTCAGTGCTGTTTGCAACAGTGCCTCGTAAAAACAGAAAGTAGGCATTGAGCTACGTAAATTTGCAGTAACAATTCTCATAAGAATTGCCCACAGCTATGGATGTCCCTCCTGCACCTTGTGTATGATTGAATGACAGATAGATATCTGTCAAAGCTTTGTGTTTACAAGCTTTCTGAAGAGCCAGTTTATCACCAGGTTTCAATCGAAGGGGTTCCTCTGTCTTGACAATACCAGGCAGAGACGGATAGATGTGTTTATGCAGAGTCACCACTGATGGTAAACAACCTAATTCAAAGCACTGGCTCCCTGTCATCCTGACTGATGACTGTTTGGGCCCTGGGTCCTTATTGTTATACTTTACACACAGATTGCAAAACAAAAAAACCTGGTAGCTTTTCTGTGTATCCTTTCTTGTGATTCCCCATTCTGAAATGAAAGGAATGTTTCTCAAACAGATAGTTTTCAGCTGTTTAATTAGTCCCTTGGGCTGTGTTGCTTAGTTAATTAGAGCTCTATGCAAAGTCGATTAATGAGCTGAACTGCGTGGCCCGAACCATGCAGATAAAAGAAGTCATCAGAATTGATTGAATGGGAATAGAAATGGAATTGACATGTTTAATAAACAGTGATGTGAAGAATTTGAACAATATCTGTGGCCTGGAAGACATTTTAGCTCATAGATGAAAGTCCTCTAGTTGGCAGTTTCTCAGAATCGAGTGCGTCATTCCTGGCTGGAAATGTAGACGCCTCAACTCAGGTTGCAACTGCATGGAAGCTACGTAGTTATCACAGTCAGATCAAGACCTGTGCTCTTAGTCCACAATGGCTATGTTTACATTACATATTTTTAATTCCGAATTAATAATTCAGAACTAAATAGTTCCGTCGAGTTTACTTTGATCTTTCATTTAATTCCGAATTGTTAAGTGTTTACATGACGTTTTCAAAGTGGAATTAAGCTTTATTCAGGATGAAAGTGAGTTAATTCTGAATTAAATGTCTCATGTAAACATAGCCATTGAGGTGGCTTAAAAAAATGTCAACTGTTTGAATAATATCAGTCTTTTCCTGTGATATCAGTCAGTTTGTGACTAACTAAGTCTGTTTCTACACCATTTCCTAACCATGCTCTCATTTTAACCCCAAAGGCATTTTTCCAAGGGAAGTTGAAGATTACGGGGAACATGGGGATGGCCATGAAACTGCAGAACCTGCAGACAACTGTTGCCAAAGCCAAGCTGTGAAACATCTCCACCTTCGCCTGTCCGTCTGTCTTCCCCCTCCAGGCATAGGTAGGGAAGGAACAGTGTGCCTGTGAGCTTCAATTGAATAATTAGTGCTTACTAACAGTGACGAGCAACGTTCTGTGGCCCCGTCATATCCCTGCTAGTTTGAAAACCCACAAGGGACCCATATCTTTTGCACAGACTGGTTTCCAACATGATGGTGTCTAATAGCACACGCATGTCCATTGTTTAATGCTGTACGTGGGTTCCCATCTGAGTGTGCGACACAGATCATAGCCTGTAACCTAAACAGTTGTCATACTACTGGCAGCAAATGTACGTATTAGGCCTAATGGTTATGTATGGGCTTAACGCATACTGGGGCTGCACAAAAGTAATGTAACGTGATGTCATGTGCCACTTTGGTTTTATGTGAGAATGACGGTGTCCTAAGGGGAAAATGTGCACTTGGCATTTATTTAATTGCCCACTATAACTTGACATTAAATGGATAATTTCAGCGGAAACCTTTAATGTGGACCACACACAGTGCCTCTGGAATGACATTTCAATAGAGTGATTATTTTTATTTTTAAAATAATTGCTGACATTTCTGTAAAAAATTATGCTTTTAGTCTTGATACATCATCACTGTGTGAACTGAATTCCAGAGTGGATGAAATACTGTATTGACTCGCTTTATAATGTAGTTTGTAATACCACCAAATACTGAACTAATGTTAACTAAATATTTTGTATAGAATGACTGCTTGTGAATGAGTAAGAGGTTGATTTGTATAAAATAAAGCATCTATTAATTTTTCTATCGGCTAGATTTCTGATTTGTTCTCATTCCTTGCCTACAAGATTCACTTGAATTCGCTTCGTGACCTGACCTTGTTTAAGCAGATATTCACAATCTCAAAAGAAATATACCGTTATGTCCAAAAAAAATGTTCAATGGTGCCTATTTATCGGACTGTTGATGTCCATGAAAATAGAAACAAACATTTTTAAAAGATCTTAAAACTTCTTTGTGGTTTCAAGCAAAATAACGCTAAAATTAAAAAGAAATACATTTATTAAAAGTGCAGTACAGTATTATGGTTCCAGCATCTTTCCAGTAGATTTTCCACATTCATTTTGTTTTATATAAATGCCTTTTTTTTGCAACAAAAAAAGTTATTTCGTCATTGCTGAACCTAATGGATGATCTTAGGCATTGACTGGGGAGGTCAGCACAGTACTGCTACCTGTTATTACCACTTCAAAAAATCGACAGTGGGTATTTCATTTTTGAAAATTATCATCATCATCATCATCGTTGTTTAATCTCGATTAACATTGTCTGAATCCTGGGCCTCCAGAGTCAGATGATCCATACAAACACCACCAGACCTCATCAACTGTTGCAGACATTAAATGTGTTCTCCATAATGAACTGTTTCACTGAGCCTAAAATACATTTACAAGAATGTTACTGTATTCAGGATTATAGCCTTAAATAAACACGTGCTATCCCTAAAACCATGTAACAAATACACCTTAGCAGAGAAACATTGCACGGGCGGTTGGTTTTCTTTCAATATGTTAGATAATATCATTTCATCAAAAAAGAGCGAACCTCATTTGAAAGCAAAAAAAAAACCTTACAAAAATGAGAGGAAAAATGAAAAATCTCTTTTCATTATGCATCAGTAAAAATCTGAATGAACAGAGGTGCTGAGTTTAATAATACATTGCACTCCCAGTCGATGAAAGCACTCCTCCCCACTGTGCTCGTCCAAGGGGCTCACCACCCCCCTCCTTCCCCCAGACCACACTAACAGTTGGGGCATGGCGTAGGAAAGGGCACAGCACCACAGGATTCCACCTCTGCCATCCATATTAGTCCTGTTCCCTGTTAACAAAAACATAGCTGTGTGTGGATAGGCTTTCAAACCAATGGTGTTGCAAACGATGAAGGTAAAAATAAACTATAAAACCCCAAACCCACTCACAAATGAAAAAAAAAGAAGCTGGTGTCCTGCAGAGATCCAGAGTCTCAAAATCTTTTTTTTCTGTGAAGGTCAGGCTTATTCCAGGCATCGACTCCCTTGACAGTTTTACAAGGGCATCGAGTGTAACGTCTGTGTCAGTCTGAGAGAGGTGTCGAGGAGAGCCTACACCAGTGGTCTCCAAATGGTGGCCCCGCGGGCCAGATCCGGCCCGGGCATGGCAAACATTTGGCCCGCCGTGAGGTTGGAACGAACTAAAACATGTACGTATGCTATCTGTGGCCATACAGTCTGGCGATTTGTTTGGCCCTCAGCTTCATTTGCACTACATCATTTGGCCCTTGGTGAAAAAAATGATTGGAGACCATTGGCCTACACGTTGGTCTCCAGGCCATTCATGTCAATGGCGCACTGGTCCTTGTCCTTGGACTCCCGTTTGACTAGTGAGGACTTCTTCTTCTCGATGGGCCGGACGCCCTCCTCCAGCTGCCGAAGGCGAGCCACGTCTGGCGAGAAGTGCTGCTCCGGCTTCCTCATCATAAGGCCTGATGGCGAGGGCTGGAAGCCGCCATTCTTCTGGTACGCCATCATCTGCTGAATGCTGATCATGGGCTTGGTTTCACAAATGAGAGGGATCTGTTGGAGGGGACAAATGGGTCGAACCATCAAACGGCTTGAACCTTCAGTCCTTAATCAAAATCATAATCAGTAATCATTATATGAATATTACTATTTATGTTAAACTTGAGCAGTGCTGTATCTTCGGCAGTGTTTATATTTTCTGTTTTTGCAACTTTTACACTGAAAAAGCAGTCAGTCCAGAGAGAACAGAATACATTTCTATCCTTGCAAACAGTACTGCATAGCAAAAACTATGTCAAGGTCATTTTTAAAAAACAACAGACTTGTGTATCCTCCACCTTTTGTATTGCAATATAAAACACTGAATGGCATTGGATCACAGCTATAGAGGCTTTTAGATGGCCTTCATTAAATGTGCATTACATCTGATTTAGTATGCGGCAGCTGTAGCCTTGAACTGGAATAGGTGTACTCGCCTGATCATTAGATATGAGATTTTGGAGAATATTTGATTAAAAACCCATTCAGTTTGTGTATTATTATTATAATTCATAGTGTAGACAGAAGCCACAGCTCTGTAGCAAAGATTCTAGAGGTTCTAGAATAGCTAGAGGGCCTAGAGTTCTAGTAGGCTTACTAGACGTACCTCCTCACCCTCCTTCACAAAGTCTTTTCTGCAGATATGGGCCATGATGCCTGTGGCCAAGGCATCTCCCATCACATTCACCATTGTTCTGAAGCGGTCTCTAAAACACAAAACAGTACATTGTGGTGTGAGTCATTTTGCGGACATCATATATGACATTTAGATTACCTCTTGCTGTTCACTTATAATGCCAGAAAATTGACAGTGTTAGTGTAATTCTCCTGTGTCATATTTATTCACCCTAAACGTAAATGAATCTCCATATTGCAATGTGGTGACTGAAAGAAAGAGCATTCCCTATTAATGAGTGGTCTATGTTATTAACAAGTACAATATATGTTTTTCATCATATCGTGACGAAACTGCAATGGACCTATACACAGAATCTAACTGTGTTTTTTTTTCAGGATCCAAGCAGAGGCTGTGACTGTGAACTTACAACGCCCAGTCCACGGCGATGATGAGTGTGATGTCATCTGTGGGCAGACCGACTGATGTCAGCACAATCACCATGGTTACAAGGCCAGCTTGTGGAATACCAGCAGCTCCGATACTGGCCGCCGTAGCAGTTATGCTATAAAAGGGGTTAAAAACAGGTATGGTATATCATTATGGTCACTGCCTTTCGAGGAAAGATTCTTTGTTCACCCTGACAGTCCTCTCCACCACTTTTCATGTATTAGCTGCATTATGTAGTAAGTATGTAAGTAGATAGCAGTTTGGATTTTTAAGATACATTTATATACACAGTGAAAACTGTGACGTACAGTGTCTGCTTTCTCAGATTTATGACATCAGCTAGACTCAAAAACATGTTCTCAGTGAACACTGATGAAATATCTAAGGGGAGCCACTATACTGTATGCTACTACTGCTTACTGTATATACTGTGCTAACAAACAATAACAGCAGTGACCAAAATAAAGGAATGATACAAATGAAATAAATATGAAATGTTAGTACAATCGCTGATGCAGTGAATTCGGGCCTTTTTATCTAAGGCAGTGCAACATTCCATATTACCAACAAGGGCTACGTTTACATGACGTCTTTAATTCAGAATTAGCCAGTTAACTGTCAAAATCCGTCGGCGGTTTTAAGATTCCATACAATTCCATTGTTGTAGAATTCTACTGAGCACTAAGTGTTAACTAGTTCTGTCGAGTTTAATTTGATCTTTCATTTAATTCCGAATTATGAAGTGTTTACATGACGTTTTCAAAGCGGAATAAGCTTCATTCAGAATTGAAGTGAGTTAATTCTGAATTAAATGTCTCATGTAAACGAGGCCAATGACGTATATGCTGTCAGATGAATATGTACTACACTGTTGTCACAGAATGAGCATGAAGTTACAGGGGGAAAAAACAGTGACTCAAAGGAATGCTTCAGTAAATGCATTGTTTGACAAACATACCTAATGGTGATGATCTGGCCAAAGTCCAACTCGTAGTTGTTGACCTGGGCAATGAAAATGGCGGCCACGGCCTCGTACAGGGCCGTGCCGTCCATGTTGATGGTGGCGCCCACGGGCAGCACAAAGCGGATGATGCGCCGGTCTATGTGGTTGTTCTCCAGGAGGCACTTGAAGGTTATAGGCAGCGTGGCGGAGCTGAAAGGAGAAGTAATTTACATCTTTAGAGTTTCGTGTTGCATATCTATCGACTTTATTATGTTCTTTTTCTAAGAAAGGAGTAAATTGGTGGTAGGCAGCGGCAGAAAAGAACAGGAAACGTCGGTCAATCTCTGAACACTAGTGGGACCATGGCCGTAACTACCATTGAGGACACAGAGGTCTTGTCCTCTGTATTTTTTTCAGTAATGTAAAATTTATCTATGATGAAAATCGATATATGATCAACAATGATAAATTCAGTCTGTATACGTCACCCCCATTTATCCTCAAGGCAGTGATTAATGAAAACAAACTTAAGAGTGTGACTTTAGTGTTTAAAGCATTCTAAATGTACAGTATAGTACAGTACAGCATGCGGTATTTGACCTCGGTCCTTGAAAATGTCTGGTTACGGCCCTGAGTGGGAGCAGCTTACCTGGAAGATGTGGCGAGGGATATGAGAAGAGCTTGCAGGATGCCCCTGATGTAGACGATTGGGCTCTTCTTAGTGATGAAGAAGTACATAGAAGGCAGGATAAAGAGACCGTGCAGGACAAGGCCCATGACTACTGTGATGGCGTAGAAGCCCAGCTTCTTTCCCATGGCCGACGGGTCGTCCATCTCCAGGATCTTGCCAGCCACCAGGAACACAATTCCAAAAGGAAAGTACCTAAGGTTAAATGAATCAAGAGCATGTCATGATTTGGTCTTTTATGGTCTTATCGTGTTTTTTATGGGCTTTTTGGGCCTTTATTTCTTGATAGGACAGTATAGACATGACAGGAAGTGAGTGTGGAGAGATATGGGGTAGGGTTGGGAAATGACCGAATTCGAACCCGGGTGCCCCTGGACATGCAAGTACCCGTAGTCCATATGTGGGGGCCTTATACAGTATCTCCTTTTGAGAAATATATATTATATATATAATATATATATTTCCATACAATATCTACCAACCAAGTTTTCAGTGGTCTAATTTGGAGATACTTTTGATTGGAAGCATGCATTGCAAGGTGGTTATGATGATGTACAGTATTGGTGTGCAGATGGTGTAGTAGATGGCTGTCTTGGGTCTTACCAAATGACAATGGCCACAATCTTCAGAACAGCTTCGTTCAGACTCTGGCAGAAGTTCACCAAGGCACTGCCATTGGGTCCCATGCGTCCGAGCATGATGCCTACCAAAGACAGGTCTTCATTATAACACTACTGCACTTATATAGTATATTCTAAAACACACTGCCATTGAGTTCAATGCAACCGAGCATGTATATTTCAAGTCAACGTACTGCATGCATAGAGTAAAGATGTTCAACTTTGTTTTATAGCAAACACTTCAGAAAAGTTGAAGTCAATTGGCATGTCTAAATCTGGTCTTAAAACCACCCTAAACATTTGTTTTCAAAAGCATGTATCTCACTGAGTGGTTAGGGGTGTTCACTTGCATTCCCTAACAAGTTTGAAAGCTAAATATGGGCTCTGTAATTGTTTATTTGCCATTTTGTGAATAAAAAAAAGAATCTACAAAAATGCTAAATAAAACACGACAGAAGCCATATGTTTTTCTACAAAACTTGTAATGGAATACCAGTTTACATCACTTAACACTTAGTGAGTGGCACATTCTGGGAAAAAATGTTTAGGGTGGGTTTAAGAATAGATTTGGACATGCTCATAGACAGCCATTATAAATCCAGTTGAGACTAAATCCAAATTAGCCAAATAACTGAGACAGCAGCACACACAAAAAATCCAGGAAAGGGGTTAAATGTTCAAAATCGTGCACTTGCCCTAAAACAAACAAATTGCGCATATCCATTTGAGAAATGCGTTGTTGCAGTTGAAGAAAATTCTTAAGGCTGTGTTGGAGATTGACTGAGCAATGTTTGCTTTAATCCGTATCCCAGAGAGAAAGAAATCTTGGTATCAGTTTTGCCAATCATGCACCAGAGAGAGTAGAGAGAGAGAGGTTCCATTGGCCCATTGTTTCCTGGTTCTATTATGGCCCCCCTTAGGCAGACCTAGGCAGACCTAAGGACTGTTCTATTCATTGTAGGAGCATTATGACACGGCCCTTTAGGCAGACCGGAACCTGGTCGCGTTAGGTGCCCATAGAAACCTATTATGTTGGCATATCTCTATACTTAAAGAATCTCTGATGCCACTTTACCCGAGTGGCACTAACTCGGATAAATGAGCCAGGTCTTGAATACACTCATTCATCAACATAATTCTATCACAAGGCAAACACTGGGCATGGCAGCAGAGCAAGACAGATGGCCTTTTCTGTCAAAGCTGATCTCTAGAACTATGTTTGATGTGCTTAGTGCCTTACGCTGTCATAGAAGAATGTAATACTGATTTTTCTTCCAAGTATAAATGTGTTTCTGTCCTTTACAGCAGTCCTGAAATGGTAATATGGCATGCAGGGCATTTCCTGATGGGCCGACAGTCCTCTAGGGCAGTGTTTCCCAACCTTTTTTGTCTCATGTACCCCCTAAGCGTTTTTGTTGTGCCATGAGTACCCCCTAACTCATGTCTTACATCACTTTTTCTATTGCAGTGTGGTTATACACCATGCATTTGTTAAAATTACATTTTTCCAAGTACCCCCTGCAGTGTGCTCGCGTACCCCTAGTGGTACACGTACCCCTGGTTGGGAAACACTGCTCTAGGGGCTGATGCTGTTGGATTTTTGTATTGTCTTAGAGACCGGCCCACAGTTTAATGGGGACCATGCAAAAAATGCATGTCAGTCAGTGGTTGTCTGGTGGCAAGTGATCTAGACTAGAAAACAGAGTCCCAGAGGATTGCATGCTCTGTTGTATTTCCACTGCTCTCCAAAGCAAGGAAAATACGTATGCCTCATCCCATCACCAACATGCACACTTGCCTTTGTAGGTGCATGTGAAAGCAGGGCCATTAAATAAACAGTTATTACCATGAAATTACACTGAAATTACATTGAAATTACCATGAAATTACCACCGATCCGTAAAGTAAAGTGTTACCATAAGAACGTGTTTTAGTCAATCTCCATTTAGGAGGCCCTCTTGGGAGGCACTCTGCGTACTCTGCTTATGCCTTGCGGCGGCTCTGTGGGACAGTGCAGTGTGTCGTCAGAGAGAGTAGATAAGAGAGAGGTTCCATTGGCCCATTGTTTCCGGGTTCTACTGTCGCAAGGGGGAGGGGGGGAATCCCCCTTTAGGCAGACCTAAGGACTGTTCTATTCATTGTAGGAGCATTATGACACGCCCCTTTAGGCAGACCGGAACCTGGTCATGTTAGGTGCCCATAGAAACCTATTATGTTGGCATATCTCTATATACTTAAAGAATCTCTGGTGTCGTCCACTACAAAGGTGATTCCAAACAAAGTGACGTGTGAGTAGGGAGAATGGGGCTCAGCCTTAACGTTTGTGTCATTAGATCTTCTTTAGAGTCATTAGAGCAGCTAAATGATGTGTTGTGGTCAGCAGTGGCATGCACAGACATTTTGGGGCGCAGGTGCTGAAGGGGGGTATTGGGGGAACATGTGGAACTTTTGATTGCCTTACTAGGCTTTTATGGACTATATATTATATGTGGGCATTATTGTTACATGCATTTGATTGCAAGGCATTTGTACATTATCGTGTCAACATAGACCACAGTGCATTGTGACAAAAAGATTTCTCAAAAAGGGTAGTTTATGACCTTGTCCCTATCTGTGCACAATTACTGTGTTACAATTACTGTAAGGGTTAGTTTTTTGTGCGTTGGCTGCCGGCAATGCGTCTTACCCATGGTGGCAGAGAAAATGACGATTCCCAAGACATTCATGCCTTCACTAGTGCCCGGTTTGGTGTGTATAATGACGTCCGGGGGAGGTGTGAGGTCCAATGAAAAGTTCGGGATGTCAGTGCCATTTTCGTCTTGAACAGCGTAGACGAAGACTCGCCTTGTGGTGGACTCTGCCGGCTCCGCACTTATTGTGGGCACGGGGGCCAGGGTGCGTATGCTTTGGGTGCGATACTACAATAGGAAGCAGAACAGATAATGCATATTCATATATTTAGATATTAATGGGAACAAAAGTGAAGACATGAATTGGAAGAATTGGAAAATCAATCCAAATTCATCCCAACTATTTGATGTGTTATGGCTACTGGACACAGAATAGTAGTCATATAAATTACAGTGAGTCCAATATGTATTTGATCCCTTGCTGATTTTGTTGGTTTGCCTACAAAAAAAGACATGATCAGTCAATAAATTTTATGATAATATGTATTCTAATATGGAGAGACAGAATATCAAAAAGAAAATCCAGAAATTAACTGAAGAGAATATATATTAATTTATTTCGATTTCATCGAGCAAAATAAGTATTTGATCCCCTGACAAATGATTACAGTTCCGGGCCCACAGACCAGATGGGCACTTCCGATCAACTTGTCATCTGAATTAAAGACACCTGTACATACTAACATGCATAAAAGACACATTGAATCAGCAGAATCAGTCCATAGTATGAGTGAATCAGTCACACTCCAACCTCAACAGCATGGGGAAGACCAAAGAGCAGTCAAATGATATCAGGGACACGATTTTAGACCTGAACAAAGATTAAATGGACTGCAAAGCCAAAAGAAAGAGACTGGGTATTAATGACCCAGCTGTTGATGCATTTCTTCCAAAATGTGAGGAATACAAAATGACTATCCATCAGCCTGTCAGGGGTTCTATACAAGATTTGACCTTTTGTAGGGATTTGATAATCATGAGAACAGAAAGAAATCACCCTAGAGCTGTACGGGATGAACTAGGCAATGATATCAAAGCTACTGGGACCAAAATCACTGATAAAACTACTGGTAGCACTTAATGCCACAGAGGTTTAAAATCCTGTAGTGCACACATGGTACCTCTACTTCAGAAGGAACCTGTGCAGTCCCACTTGAGGTTTGCCAACAGACATCAGACTGGTTTAGGATATGATAAGGAGTCAGGTGAAACCAAAATCAAGCCGTTTGGCATTATCACAATTCAATGTGTTTTGAGAAAGAGTACTGCTGTCTATGATCCCAAGAACACCCTCCTCACCATCATGCATGAAAGTGGTATCATTATGGTTTGAGGGTGTTTGTCTGGCCAAGGCACAGGACAACTTCGCATCGTCAATGAATGGATGGAAGGAGACATGTAATGTGCAATCCTGAGTGCAAACGTCCTTCCCTCCACCACTACACTGAAGGGTGGGCCATTTTTGATCTCCCAACATGACAATAATACACAACATACAGTCAATGCAACAAAGGAGTGGCTCAATAAGAAGCATATTAAAGTCATGAAGTGGCCTAGACAGTCTCCAAATATTAACCCTATAGTAATTCTATGGAGAGAACTGAACCTCCCATTTGCCAAGCTACAGTCACAAACTATTAATGTTTTAGAGATAATGTGCAAAGAAAAATGGGCAAAAAATATTTTCTACTATATGCACAAACATTGTCATTAACTAAAAGAAGCATCTAACCTCAGTGCTAGACAACTAGGGCTTTGCCACAAAGCACTTTATCATCTTTAGCTAAAGGGGTCAAATACTTATTGGCCTAAATTAAATACAAATAAATTAAAATATATTATTTTAAGTTATTTTCTGGAATTTCTTTTTGATATTCTGTCTCTCCATGTTTGAATACATATTATCATAAATTTATAGACTGATCATGTCTTTATTAGTGGGCAAACCGGCAAAATCAGCAAGGGATCAAATACATATTGGACTCACTGTATCTTCTGCATGTGTAACATGTCTCGAATCCATGCACCCATTTTAATGGTGAACAAGACATTCCCCTCTTACTACCATGACAACGTTGTGTGACTCACCTGCTGGAAAGTGGCTTGGACCAGATTGGCTGGAAACATGTTGCTGAAAAGGAGAACAGACGAGTTTAATGTAGCTAATTTTCATTATGCCAATAATTCAGCACCAAACTGCATACGGTACACAAGCTGTGTTGAATTCTTTCCATCACTTTTTCTCTACTGAAACCTTATTCGACCTAAGAATATTTTCACACCCCCGCCACCCATATATCACATGACAAATGTTGTTTTATCCCCTTTATCCCTCATTTGAAATTCACAAAAAAGTAAATACATCCAATACATCCATATAAGTGAATGGTCATACGATCCAGTTGATGAACCCTGTACCACTGTACCTCCTATCCCCACTTTGGGAGGTGAGTTCGTGCATTATTCAACTAGTGTCTAAAGCTGTGTTGAGTCCATATTTGCTATGGGCTGTACATCCTGCATATGTAGATAGATGTTATCCTGCAATACACAGTAGACGTTTCTCCTGTGTAAAGCACTAAGGTTTTACATTAATTTATTTAGGGTGGTGTATTTTATCTGAATCTGCCGCGCAATGTTTGTCTGTTTGTCCATCTGTAATGGCTTGGTCCTGAAACACTTGAATCAAATGTAATTTTAATTTACTCAAAGTTGTACAAATTCACAATCTTGCAAGCTTAGGGGCAGGTATCTGACATTCTGCCTGCTCCCCACCAGGAGTGTGGTGGTAGCTGCAGTTAGATCGAATGTTGACAGCAGTGGTAATGGAAAATTGCTTTTACTAACTCAAGGGTGAAAAAAGTCTCTGTTATTTTAAGCTACATCAATCAACCTGACCATTTGTATTAGCAGTATAAAACATTGAAGTGAGAATGTAACAATTGATTATCTACATGACAGGGATTAAAACAAAATCCATTTACTCAACAGAAAAGTGATTCTATCTTCTATCTCCTATTATCTTCATACATTATTAAAATGTCAAATACATTTTATTCTCTATTAGAATATGACCATACAAATATTTTAGCTAATTGTGAGAATGACAGTTATTCTAAGCTATGTTGAATCCTTTTCACCATATTACATGTTGCCCTGATGTGGGTTTAGATAGTGCCCAGTCATAAAACCACATCTCCAGCATAGTGTCAAAATGAATGCTTTCAACTAAATGTGCCCAGTGAGCCCAAGCCTTACAACACACACACACACACACACACACACACACACACACACACACACACACACACACACACACACACACACACACACACACACGCACACGCACACACACACACACACACTGGCATCATCCCCACCTACCTATCCTTTCTGCTATGGTACATTGCCTGTTAAATGGTGTGGTGATATCTGGCTGTGATGGAGTGAAAGATTCCAAACGTACATATGGAGCCTAAGGGGAGCTCTATTTACATCAATCTGGCTTGTTTCTGTAGAAGTGCCTCTTAATGTTGTGTACATGAGATGGAGAGTAGGGCTGAGCAATATATCAAATTCATATCGTAACATCAATATTGCCGTCAAACAATATCAAATTTCATAATATCGAGTTGAAACAAGATTCATGTAATTTGTCTATACTGCCAAAAAGGTGGGTTACACTACGAGCAGTCCATTCCCCTCCACTTGAGCCATTGCAAGAAAGCACAGAGCAGACTTGCCACCCAACGCTCGTGCATACCACCACTGTGTGTTTCCTTGGCCCACCACTCACACTGCTGAAGGGAGGGAAGATTGGGATTTTTTTCCCACACAATTTATTTGTCTTTAAAAGAAATATTGTCTAAAAAGAACCATGATATCAATATTGACTGAAATAATCATGATTTTGATTTTTCCTCATAATCGAGCAGCCCTAATGGAGAGAGACAAATAAATATATAGATACTATGTCTGGACGTGATAGGCGTGTGTGCGTGCGTGGGGGGGCTGTTGCTGTTGGCCTCTGACGGCAGTGGTGAGCATAATGCCATTAATCGGCCCTAGGCAGGCGACCTCTCGCGTCGAGGCCAGTGAGTGCCGTGAGTGACTCTGGCCTCTGTTTTCCTACGCCTCCCCTACCAGCAGGTGCAGACGCTCACCCTCCTGGCCTAACACCCAGCCCGTAAGCCGTTACCTCTAATAAGGTCTTTGACACAGAAATCTGAGAACCTTAAACTCTTTACCTCACATCTCCAGCTGGGGCAACTCGCAAATCTTCAAATCCCAGGCGGTGCGGGAAAGCAAGAAAGGCGGTGGATATTTCTACACTTCAAACAGACTTTATCATCTGTAATTCCATAGCTGGTAGCTATTTGATTTGGTCTGGCTTGGTTACATGTTCATGAAAAAGTAGCGCGGCATTGCCCAGGCTGCCTTTTTTATTTCTCACTTGGTTCAAACCAAATGATTGCCACAGAGCTTTGATCATCACCTGTCATTCAAGCTTAGATAACAATGTTAATATTGTTGTTTATTTATCTACTTAACTGGCCCTTGACACTACGATTAATTTATGCAATGGATTGTTCTTTTCAACAAATTCCAATTTACAGGGTCAAGAGAAGTACAGTGCATTGTGCAGATCCCGTTCCCATATTTTATCACTCACGCCATGTTTCTCTCATCAATCTACCTGCAGTACTCGACTCTGGTCCACCCAAAACAATTTCCCAAAGTGTTATGTTCATGCATAAAATAACCAATGAATAGCAATCAACTCATTACAAAATAAAGAGCTGCAATATCAGATTTACATAATTATTCAGAACTTTCATTTTATGATTAAACAACATGTTGATGAAATTACAGCAGCAAGTACTCTTGGGAATATGCCTACTTCCTACTCTGCATCTTGGCTCCAGTCCCACAGATGTTTTCCCCAAATATTTTTTTTTGGCAGAACCTGAAACCCCAGATATGAACTCAGACTGATACACCACCACCAACACCACCACCACCAACACCACGACCAACCCCAGACATGAACTCAGACTGATACACCAACACCACCACCAACCCCCAACCCCCAGACATGAACTCAGACTGAAACACTACCACCAACACCACCCCCTCTTAATTGATTTAGTAATGTAATGTTATTGTGATGTTCAGTTCCTGGTTCTCTGACAGACGCACATGCACATGCACAAGTACGCACGTATGATCTGTGAGGTGTTTCTGTAATTAAGGTAGGCCCTACTCTCACTCCAAGCAGTGGCAAGCAACTTCAATATGATAGCTTGATTGAATGAGTTCTGCCCTTTCTACAAGGTTATCTTGAAATAGAACATTTGTCTTACTTGTACTTTGTCTAACAGTTTAGAGACATTGGCTATGAGGTGTATAAATGTAGCTAAACTAACCAGCATGCCATGGGAAGGTGGAAACGTGCTCCCTGTAAAACCAGAGATTCTTAGTATAGAGATATGCCAACATAATAGGATTCTATGGGCACCTAACGCGACCAGGTTCCGGTCTGCCTAAAGGGGCGTGTCATAATGCTCCTACAATGAATAGAACAGTCCTTAGGTCTGCCTAGGTCTGCCTAAGGGGGGCCATAATAGAACCAGGAAACAATGGGCCAATGGAACCTCTCTCTTTCTACTCTCTCTGGTAAAACTGTTATATAAATTTGTGCCAAACAGCTACGTGCATAAAATGCATTTACAGCAGCCAATCGGAGGTTCAAGGACACCATGAAGCGTGAAGACATTTTTTTACAGTGATGAAGTCTTTCCATGTCTTTCCCCGTGGTCAAAGTAAATATGTCAATGCAAATTTACAGTATGTGCATGGCCGTAGCCACATATGAGATAAGGGAGGTCCGAACCTCCCTCATTTTTAGAGAAAATAGTTGTTGTTTTTTTATCTCAGTTTTTGCATACACGTTCTTTGGCCATCCTGCAGCATACAGGTCATGTCATATACTGACAGAATATTTACAGTATGCTAATTGATCAATATCAATAGGCTATTACTTAAAGAGTTTGTTTTAGTAGTTTATATCCAGAATGTATGCTGCCCATTCACAAGTGTTATCATTTCTATTTATCATCGCCATCTATTTCTGAGTATGCCTGTTCAAAATGTCTGAAATCTATATTTTCCATACTTCCATACTTTTCTCTACTTTGTCAGATTAGTAGATGCACCACCATCAAATTCTAAGTATTCATTATGACTGGGAAAATTGCACTTTTCGTAAATGAAAAGGGGATCTTCTCCATTGTCTGCCATTTTGAATTTCCAGAAATAGATATTTTCAGCTGCAAAACAAACTGTATTTTGGTCATATTAGTAAATATTAGTTAATTAGCAAATATTCATGAAAAGACCAAAATTGGCAGAAGACAGTACAGTTTCAATGAGCTGCATAGTTGCAATTTGCATAGTTGCAGTTTCAATGAGCTGCATAGTTGCCATCCTACACAGTGCAGCTTTTTTTTAAAAAATTGGCGCACTGCGTGCGCACTATGGACCTCCCTTATTTCAAACTCCTGGCTAAGGCCATGAGTATGTGCTACATATGTTATACTGTCATATGGGTACTTTAGTGTGCTGAATCTGTTTAGACAAAGTAAACCGAAAGAAGAGCACTGTGCTTTGACCAAGTTACTGCAGCAGTATTGGTCATCTTGTCTTGTGTTCAGAGGACATCTATTGATGCAGTATTGATGAGTATTGATTTAGTAGTGTAGGAGTGGATAACAGACAGAGACGGTTTTACCAGTCGAATGACTAAGCAGTTGCCTTGAGTCCCACCAAATCTCCCCTCTGTTGGGAAATACCAGCAAAATAATTTAAATGTCATCATAATTCAAATTAGTGCCCCATAATGGGTAGGCCCGTTTGCTGATAACAAATATGATGGCATTACCCAAGTGATGCAGGTGCTCTCTCTCTCTCTCTCTCTCTCTCTCTCTCTCTCTCTCTCTCTCTCTCTCTCTCTCTCTCTCTCTCTCTCTCTCTCTCTCTCTCTCTCTCTCTCTCTCTCTCTCTCTCTCTCTATACATACATGAAAAAGTGTAACAAGCAAAAATTTGATAATAAACAAAAACATCTAGGCGCAGTGTACAATTGCAATACTAGCAGCATTGTCCAACACATGATAAAAGAAGATGTAGCATAAAATAATTAGGTACATAAAAAAGTGTTAAAGAGTTAGGTACATAGAAGCCATATACAGTGCCCTCCATAATTATTGGCACCCCTGGTTGAGATGTGTTTTTTAGCTTCCAATTATTATTTTTTTTTTCTAAATAATATGGGACCTTAATGGAAAAAAAAGAGAAAAATCCAACCTTCAACACAAGTGCATTTATTCAGTGGGGAAAAAATCCCACATAAAGAAATAATTATTTGACATCAAATAATGTGTGTCACAATTATTAGCACCCCTGGTGTTAATATTTTGTACAACCCCCTTTTGCCAACAAAACAGCACCTAATCTTCTCCTATAATGTTTCACAAGATGGGAAAAGACAGAAGGAGGGATCTTCAGCCATTCCTCTTTGCAGAATCTCTCTAAATCATCCAGAGACCTGGGTCCTCTCCTCTGTACTCTCCTCTTCAGCTCACCCCACAGGTTCTCAATGGGGTTGAGGCCAGGGGACTGAGATGGCCATGGGAGGAGCTTGATTTTGTGTCTGGTGAACCATTCCTGTGTAGATTTGGCCATATGTTTAGGGTCATTGTCTTGCTGAAAGACCCAGTGACGACCCAGCTTCAGCTTTCGGGCAGAGGGCAACAGATTTTGATTTAAAATGTCCTGGTATTTCAAAGCTGTCATGATGCCATGCACCCTAACAAGGTTCCCAGGGCCTTTGGAAGCGAAACAGCCCCACAGCATCACTGACCCACCCCCATACTTCACAGTGGGTATGAGGTGCTTTTCAGCATGCGCATCTTTCGTGGTACGCCAGACCCACTTAGAGTGTTTGTTGCCAAAAAGCTCAATCTTGGTCTCATCTGACCAAAGCACACGGTCCCAGTTGAAGCCCCAATACCGCTTGGCGAACTCCAGACGCTTGCGTTTATGATTGTGAGTGAGGAAAGGTTTTCTCCGTGCATGCCTCCCAAACAGCTTGTTGGCGTGTAGACAGCGCCTGATGGTTGATTTGGAGACTTTGTGACCCCAGGATGCTACCATTTGTTGTAATTCTGTAACAGTGAGCTTTGGAGATCTTTTGATTTCTCTTACCATCCTCCTCACTGTGCGTGGTGGCAAAATAAACTTGGGTCCTCGTCCAGGTTTGTTTACCACTGTTCCAGTTGTTTTGAACTTCTTAATTATTCCTCTCACAGTGGATACGGGCAGCTGCAGTTGAGTGGCAATCTTCTTGTAGCCTCTGCCTGACCTGTGAAGGTTGACGCACATCTGCCTCACTTGTATGCTGTGTTCCTTTGTCTTTCCCATGTTTAAGAGTGGATAAGAGAAATGGCCTCGGTGTCACGTGATATTTATACCCCAGGGAAACAGGAAGTGATGAATTACTAATTAAATGTTCCTACATACTCTGGTAAACTTTGTAAACTACTGTAGAAATGACAGAAATGCTTCAATTATATTTATTTCCTGGGAATTGTTAAGGGTGCCAATAATTGTGGAACAGGTGATTTAATGAAAAATAATTATTTTTTAGTCAGGGATTTTTTTTATTTTCTTACAATTCATTTGAGTTGAAGGCTACATTTTCCTACAATTTTCAGTGTGACAGTATTCTTCTGCAATAAACACTGAATTTATTTTAAGGCTTTTAACACATCTCAACCAGGGGTGCCAATAATTATGGAGGGCACTGTAGAAACAGAGTCGGGCAATCTCCACTGTGTGCTAGGGCCGACTTCCGCATTAGCAAAATTAGCTGTTTAGCGTCTCAGAACTGCTCAGCATTGCGAATGTTCGTTCCTAGAAGTGGGCGTAGCACACAGGAAATGCAATGCAATGCAATGCAGGGAATATGACAAGACTTGCTGTTCATAGTAAGAACTTGTGATTATCATTACCGAGACAGTTGATAGTTTACATATTTGTGGTGATACCCCGCAGTATAGTTCGTTAGTCCTTCTTTTTGGCTTTTTATGTGGTGGTTCTATGTTAAGTTTATGGAAAGACAGCCGCTTTAGGCACGACCTCAATCTCGTTGAAAGGCGGGGCTGCAATTTATTTCCTGGTCCTCCATTTGCGCAACTTTTTTTTATATATGGCTCTGCATAGAAGGTGTTGAATGCAGTGGCTTAAGGAAAGAAAAACTAAGGAAAGAGTGCTGAAACTAAGGTCACAAGGTGAGTAGAATTAGTTATTGTGTTAGTGTGTTAAGCAGGGAAGCTCTCTCAGAAGAGATGAGTCTTCACTAGCTTCTTGAAGGTTGAGAGGGATGACCCTGACTCTGTGTGTGTGTTCTGATGGGTGTCTTGCCAGAATCCCGTCCCAATAGGAAATAGTCTCATAGGAAATTCAGCCTTCTACCTTGGATTTCACTCTGACATATGACCTTAACTCTGGGGGATTTCCAGGGGAGTGTGAATGAAATATGTAACAATTTCTGTCAATCCCACTGGCAGGGTGAACAGGGTAAGACAGTAAATGCATAATTAACAATCTCTCTCTCTCTCTCTCTCTCTCTCTCTCTCTCTCTCTCTCTCTCTCTCTCTCTCTCTCTCTCTCTCTCTCTCTCTCTCTCTCTCTCTCTCTCTCTCTCTCTCTCTCTCTCTTCCCTCCAGTTTTGTGGGCCAGCATTGTGATTGAGTATGCCAAGCCTACTTCACAGGAGCCAGTTTCTTCTCTTATATTCTCAAAGTAGTCTCGAATGAAGTATGCACCAATTTTGAAAACATATTGAAGGAAGGGTACAATTAGAATTAGCTAATCAATTAATTGATTAGTTAATTAGTACATCTTTTTAACTTGGTTACAGGAAGTTAGAGGGAGAGAGAGAGAGGCCTAGGTGGAGTTGGGAAGTGACCCAGGCTGGACTTGAACTTGGGTCCCCTTGGGGATAGCCTGCATAAGGAACTGGGGGCTTGGCACACTGTGACATCAGATATTAATTAGAATTGGAATGTATATTTTACATAACAGTAAAATCATGCTGTTTTAAGACATCCTGAGAATACATAATGTTTCGAGTGTTAACGGTCAGCGACCTACAGTACTATCCATTTTAAGACAATATATCAAATTAACTGTGAAGACAACACAGACACGCACGCTCGCACACACACACACAGGCACAGGCACAGGCACACGCTAGGGCTGTAAATCCTAACGACAGCTGTGTTTTGAGACCAAACACCCTCTGGCAAACACATAGACACGGGGGGCATTCAAGTTTGCAAACACAGAAAATACTGCAGTGGCCACATAAAAAAGACTTATCTGAAGGAATAACAGCAAAACAACTGAGTCTCGCTGTTCAGCTTGTGGTTCAATTTGACCTCAGAGGACAGTGCATGAACAGGCCTCACGCTGAACATTTCTCGTGCCACTTCCACACTTGACATAGTCTGCAGCAGTAGCGGTTCTACTCATTTTGGGGCCCTAGGCACAATATGGACATGTGGCCCTCTTGAATTGACTGTTGGGGGCCTTATACAGAGAGCATATTTGGTGGGGCCTTAGGCAGTTGCTTAGTAAGGCTATTGGTGAACCCGGCTCTGCTCTGCAGTACTATATGGCACTGCTGCTACCACCCACACGCCCAGAGCACATGAGCATGCAACCCCAGCCCAAGAACAGCCCAAGCACAGCTATGAGTGTGTGAAAATGAGCATGTGTCTTGTACTTGTACTGTACATTCAACTCAGGGTGAAGGTGCAGGATCTGCCTCAGAATTATTCTCCTCGCCTACTCGCTAGGCTTCTACGTTTTTTTTACTACAAGCAGAGAAAGGCAGAGGAACTCTCTGGCCTCTGTGTGTGGCGAGCCCTACTGAGTTCCAGTGACACACTGATCCCTGACCTCACATAACCGGTCACTTCAAGGACAATCTTCTCCCTGCTTGGCTTAGCGCTTCCCTTAGCCTCCCCTGCGGCCTGTAGGAAACCTCTGCTTTGGAGTCAGACTTAGTGTCTAGCATGTGTTTTAAATCAGTGTCAAAAGACGTTTGATTTATAGGTCACCCTACTGGTAAGAGGCGTAATTGTCTCTCATTCCATATACAGAGAGACTGCCTGATAGCCTGTTTATCATTTGCCACGTTAACATGACGTTTTTAATTTAGAATTAATCATTCAGAATTAAATAGTTCAGTCGAGTTTACAATGAACTTTCATTTAATTCCGAATTGCAAAGTGTTTACAAGACGTTTTCAAAGCGGAATTCAGAATTAAATTGAGTTGATTCTGAATTAAATGGGTCATGTAAATGAGGCTTTTGACTTTGACATCTCTTCGAGACTTGGTTCGAGCATAGTGATTAACACTTCCCTAACGGCCTGATTAACCCGCCTCCCTCGGTTTGCTACTGGTCGAGGCCAGAAAAGGCTGTGCCGATGTTTAAACCAAACATTTTCTTAGTCACAATAGAACGTCTATACTTAATCCATGTCACTGCCTTGAACACGCCTCTACCCAGGGCTGTTGGAGCTGATTGATTGGAATCCTGACAAAGGGGGTGGAGTTCCCGATTTTTCCAGAGAACAGAAACAATATTTACATTGCTCGTGGCCTGACTAGTCACTAGTCCTAGTGGTCACTATGAGGGCGTGGCCTGGCTAACTGCCTGCTACTCCAGACTTATAGTTTATTTATAGTTAGTTACATATCCAAGAAGATGGGAAAGTATACAGAACTGCCTTTCAATGTCACTGTGCCATGTGTATCACACCAAACTGAATTTGAAATTGAAATCAAAGCTATTTTATTTCTATGTCTAGACTTTAAGTATTCAGACATCCACCCACACACAACACAAAAAATACCCTTTTGTGTGAACCTTTTGTCTTTCACCACAAAGGAAAAAAACACAATGTAACCTAATTTGCCCTATGTAATTAAAAGCAGTCAGTCATGCTGCGTGAGTTTTGCTCGGGCTGGCTGTGGGGGTCTTACCGGATGAGGTCAAGCAGGGCGTCTGCGGAGCTCATGATGGGCTTGCCGCTGTCCTCCGAGTCCTCCTTCTGGGCGGCTCCTCCGGGGTGGATGATGGACACCATGACGATGCCCACCACCACGGCCACGAAGGTCGTCCACAGGTAGTAGGAGATGGTCATGATGCCGAGGCGGCTGGAGCACTTGGCGTCGAGGGCAGCCAGGCCAGACATCAGACTAATGAGAGAAAGAGGAGGAGGAGGGGGGGGGCCTTTAGCTTAGACAGAGAGAAGGTGTGTAATTCTTAATTTGTGCACGATCACATGCAATATCAGATTGCGTAAAGGGCAGAATTAAATACCAATAGTATCTGGAGGGCAATCACAAGTAAAACCTTTGAACTCAATTCTTTTTTTCTATTATAACAGCCAGAACAGTTTCTGCTTACACACCAGCCATACATCATGATGATTGGGCTGTCCTGGCCTCTACAGGCTACAGATCCCTGTATGCATCATGGCGTGTGAGAGCTATGTGAAGTGAAAATGTTAACTGATGTGAGTACAAAAGAAAAGTATTAAGACCATGAGACTATTTATTATATACCTGTGTCTACATGTTATGTATGTACATATTGCATATTATATATTGTTTACAACAACAAAATAAAGCTTCCTACACTTTTGGCATATGTAAAAATGTGATATTTGCTTTTATACCTACACAAGACCACACTGTAACTGACTGAAAAATCTGATCTTTGCCAACAAGCTATAAGAACGAAGAAGATTTACATAAAATGCGAGATTCAACCCCAGTCACCTGGAGTAACCTCCTGCTAGTGCAGTCAGCTCTAGGTATTACATAAGCCACCACAGATGTTGCCAACCAGTGCGTGATGCAGATATCTTACAAGTCAGCGAAGAATAGAGGGTAAAAACACTGTAGTGTGATAAACTAATAGTCAGCCCAGCAACCCCCACTGCAAACAGAGCTCTCATTCAGAACATGACCAGTAACTCAATGTTTTTGATTTGTGTGTGTGTGTGTGTGTGTGTGTGTGTGTGTGTGTGTGTGTGTGTGTGTGTGTGTGTGTGTGTGTGTGTGTGTGTGTGTGTGTGTGTGTGTGTGTGTGTGTGTGTGTGTGTGTGTGTGTGTGTGTGTGTGTGTGTGTGTGTGTGTGTGTGTGAGAATGTGTGTACTTTCACTTAGTTCAATGCAGCGGTTGTGTCTATATACTGCAAAAAACTGGTTCACAGTTCTCAGTTGCTTAAGTTCATTTCTCAAATCATCCTCAGCATTTGTAAACCACTGAAAACAATGTATGTACAAATAGCACAACATAGATAACCTGCCAAAAAGACAATGTCTTATTAAATGTTCAGTTTAGCTCTTCTCTATGAATGTTTAGTTTTAAGTTCTGTGAATGTTGCTGTCATCAAAGTGTCTCATTGTGTGTGAAATAAGAGCCAATGCTATCGATATATACTCGGGAGGAGTGTTCTGACATAAACTGGCTCTTCATGACAATTATTACACAATTGCACCCTAGTGGATGTTTGGAAACTTCCAGTGTGACGTTTGCGAATAAGGTTTTTGGCTAATAAACTGATTTCTCAAGACATGTATCCAGCATAATAGGGTTATTATCGGGTTATTGACATTCCAGTCATTCTAGTAGTCAATCTCAAGCCTTGAATTTCAGTTTTGTGTCACACACTTAAGTGGAACACATGCAACCGACAGACTGCATGTAAACGACAACAAATAGTTTACTCATAACCAATAACCTGATTTTTGTGGTATGGGCTCACTGTTTGTAGGGTATAGTTTCTTGACAGTAAGGGAAAGACAGTGTTCCAAAAGCACAGTGAAGGTTATGTGCCCTTAGGGGAACTGTGCATGCTATATTCTTACTGTAAAACTCACTGAAGGGCAATTTACCAATTCAAGACAGATTATGAAAAAAGAAAGACATAAAAAGTATGATGAAAAACCCATGCAATGAGCTAATGAGTGAATGCTGTGGAGAGGGAGACTATTAAATACATTTTGATCAGCATGATTTAACCTTTGTAAGGTGTTCGGGTCATTTTGACCTGTTTACAGTTTTTTTGCTTGAGAAAAATAGTATCAACTAGAAATGCACGCAGAGAGTGCAGACCTCGGCCAAGGAAACTCTTTGATAGAAGATTTGACTATGTTACACACCCTTTTTGTGGAGTTACTGAATGTCAAAATTCGCCCTATCCGGCGATGGTGAAAAATCTTTTTTTTAAATCCTGGATCTGGTTCCTTTTTGTCATTTCCAACAACTCCACAAAGTTTCATCCAAATCCTAGCTTTTTGAGTTATGCTGACAGGCGGCAGACAAACAAACAAACAGACAAACCAACGCAACTAAACACATCTTGGCGGAGATAATTACTATTCTTTCACACTGAGATTCACTGGCTTTGGCTCATTTTCCGCGAGGAACAAATAAATAGTGAGCTCCTCTTGTTAACCCCCTCCCCCTCCACATTTCCCCTGCACATGTTTCTGGATCTTTTTATTTTACTTTTTTATTTTGGTTTTTTTGGGGATTTATACATCATTATTTTCTAAACGCTTTGATACAATTCTGATCAAATGTTGAGTAGAAAAGGCAGATGGTGAATTGTGTGGGAAAAGGAGTGTGCAGATGTTTGGTGCTCCAGTTGTGCATCAAAGTTGCAACCTTGTGTGAGAAGAGCACAAGTGGCTCAATCCAAGATCTTGGATTACGTTTACTCACTTTCTTCACTCCTTATCTCCTTATCTTTTTCTCACACAAAAACTACACAACATATACTCCATCTCTCTCTCTGTCTGTCTCTCTCTCTGCATGTTTTCTTATGTGAGCATTTTAGTATTCTACTGTTCATACTGAAGAATTTGAACAGGAAAGGCCAACTGAAAGCATATAAGAGTATGGCGCGCGCGCGCACACACACACACACACGCACACACACACACACACACACACACACACACACACACACACACACACACACACACACACACACACACACACACACACACACACACACACACACAGAGAGAGAGAGAGAGACAGATAGATAGATATATGCCTCAAAAAGGAATGAGTTGGGCCATTGATTGGGGATTATGAATGGTGGTGTCTGACCCTGTAGGCTACTGTACTGTATGCTGTGTGTTAGGGAGCAGGAGTGAGGCACCATCTGGAGCTTATTCTCCACTGCACCTCTGCTGGACAAGAGCATTAGGGTAATCCGGCCTTGAGATGAGAAAGTTTAACTCCAGGCTCTCTTGCTATGTGGCCAGGAGTTTATGTAGTATGGTGGTTCAATATAGACAGACATGGCTTGCTCAGCAGGATACACTATGTTTTTAGATTTCACCCAAAATGCATGCTGACGTACGCGACGGTACTGTAGGCTATGCTCATTGTTGGTGAAGAACACAGCAGTCAGAAGAGCATGCTGTAGATGTGATGCATATTGGCACAACAGATTGCAAGTAGAACATATTGTGCTTATTTTCTCATTACGCCACTGAATGTTTATGCCGCATCTGTACTTTATAGTATCTGTAGCATCTTTATGTCATCTGTTGTAAGTTGCTTTGGATGAAATGAAAAATATATTGTAATGAAAAGGACACCACTACTCATGTCACAATATCAAAATCCAGCTGAAAGGCCCTGAGAGTTTCATGACGTTGCCTTTGGATGGAGTCTACTGTGTTATTATTTAGTTCAGGTGAACATCCGCTTGGGAAATTATATATATACCGGTATATACATTTTTTTAATTGAATAAGTACTTGGAGTGCCAGTTTTCCGCAGTCCATTCACACATTGGCCAAAGGCATACAGTCTCATCCTAAAAGGATGATGCAAAAAGAGCAGTGTGGGTGCATAACACGGGTTTCATCTGTGCTTCTGATGTAGAAGTGAGGCGTGTGTTGTTCAGAGAAGAATAAAAAATAGTTATGCTTTTAAAGCTATTTGAAAACAAAAAAACTTTTCTTCACCAAGGCACTTTGTCAGTCTCAGTCTGACTATGCCCTGAAGAAGGCCCATCTGGCACTAGCCTACACGTGGGCAGTTTTGAAGTCCTTAATGGACATGTCACAATAATAAAGACATTTTTTACTTTACTTTTTGGAGTGCCTCGGTGATGAAAAGTTGTTTTCTTTTCAAATAACTTTGGACATTGAACCCTGAACCAAATGTGGGTGTATTCACTTCTTCTCTAAGAGCTATTGTGGTGAAGCCCATGTAGCCTGAAGTCAAAAAATAAACCTTTTATCCACGTAATTTTGAGTTTATGTGTGTGTGTGTGTGTGTGTGTGTGTGTGTGTGTGTGTGTGTGTGTGCGTGCGTGCGTGCGTGCGTGCGTGCGTGCATGCGTGCGTGCGTGCGTGTGTATCTGTGTAATGTGTGTGTGGGTGTTTGTAAAAAGCATTGTGGTTGTGCAGATGAGGGCAATGTTAACAGCTGCAATAATTTGAATGCTGCACATTTTTGTCTATCCCCATTCACTTCTCTGCTATAATTCATTGATTAAAAATCAGCAAACACAAGCGGGGGATGAGGAGGCAGGCAGCACTGCGTTTGATTGTGTGTGGCTGTGTGCTCAGCCAGCCCAGCCCATAATCTGGTGTAGGGTTCTTCACTGTGGGCAGATGGTGCAGAAATGGGGGCAGAGTACGGCACTTGCTTTGGGCCTAAGCTCTCGTGGGAAGTTAAGCTTGCATGTCTTGATTACCACATCCATCTCCCACCATGGTAGAGAGTGGAGAGGAGTGAAGTGACAGGAGCATACCCGTGAGAAGAGCCAGTGTCTCTTGTATGTGACGTGTGAGGCTCGCTGTACCAAATTACCACCATCTTGACTGCAAGGTGAATATGGCACGGAAACTTCAGTTAAACTGCCTAGCTAGGTACCTCAACAGCCACCTTACTGCATGACTGAGGTCATTCCCATATAGAGGAGGCAATATAGATGTAGTCCACATTAGGACTGTAACAATAGTGTGTTGAACCGAGAAATCGTGATACGCAGAGTCACGGTACTGTATCCTGGTGCAAGAAGGCAGTATTGTGATATGCCCTTTCAAAGGTCTATTAAAGCAACTGCATTATATGATGTGGTAGTGCTTCCAAGCTTCAAATCGGCATCATTGTAATTTTGTAACTTTACAAAATTATTATTAGCCTCTTGTATCCTATTCTACCTATAGACCATCATAATTTTTTTTAAATGTATAGTTGTATTTTTTAAAAGGAAAATAAATTAATTTTAAAAATCGTTGGGTTTATCAAACCAGGAAGGTCAGAAATTGTGATACGAACCGAATCATAAGCTGAGAGTGTATCGTTACAGCCCTAGTTCACACATACTTGACCTGCAAATACAACATGGTAAGTCTTGACTGTGATAGCACCTTTTCCAGGGAAACGCCCTACCATTGGCTTTGAAAAGCCTGAAAGCCTGGAATGCTATTGATGATGATTGGAGTCATAATCATGACACTTTCACACAAACGTTGTATCTTTGTTGGAAAAGGGGAGAGGGCTGGAGGGCTGGAGGGCTGCGGCGTTCAAGTGGTAAAACTGGTGGTGGTTTGAAGGTGCTCACTGTGAACACTGCTTCATTCACCTGGTGCCCTGATGAAGGCCCTGTAGCGGGCCGAAACATGTTGGCAGTGGCAGTATTTTTTTAATTATTAAGTTCAAACATGAACTAGCCTCTACAATAAAGCGGTTTTATCCTAAAAGAGTGCCTTGGCGACGTCCTGCCTTTTTTTGACATGTTCTATCTTTGTTGTTGCTGTTTGCATCCCGTGTTAGACAGCACGCGAATGGATATTTACAGATTAATGGCAATTAACAGAACTGAGCTCCACGTGCAGCAGGCGCCGGCCTGGCTTAGCACAACAAAGTCAGTGTGTTGCTATAAACTGCCACCGGCTCATGTGCCGTCCTGGCACACTGAAACACTGACCTGCACCTGCTGTTGAGTAGTGTGAGCGAGGTAGTGAGACAGGTGGCTGTGTGTGTGTGTGGTGTGTGTGTGTGTGTGTGTGTGTGTGTGTGTGTGTGTGTGTGTGTGTGTGTGTGTGTGTGTGTGTGTGTGTGTGTGTGTGTGTGTGTGTGTGTGTGTGTGTGTGTGTGTGTGTGTAAGGATCAACGTCTCATCCAGTCTCTGCTGCTGCTGTGAGCTTAAGTAGCTTATGGCCAAGAGAGCACCTCACATTTGTTGTGTGTGTGTGTGTGTGTGTGTGTGTGTGTGTGTGTGTGTGTGTGTGTGTGTGTGTGTGTGTGTGTGTGTGTGTGTGTGTGTGTGTGTGTGTGTGTGTGTGTGTGTGTGTGTGTGTGTGTGGGTGGCTGTGAGCAACTCCATGTGGAGCTGTTTATTCCCTGACAACTGGTTCCATTCTATTCTGCGCTTAGAGTGAGTGCTCAGATGAGCAAGGCAGGTCTGGGGCAAGCCTTATGTTGACATTACCATCAGCATTAAGCTGTGTGACCCTGGAGAGCCTTTGCACTGTGCGTTGCAACACACACATACGTATGTGTTTCAAGGCGTTCAAGAGAATCGAGTTGAACTTAAAGAGCCATTAATGTTCGTTTTTATGCCTTTTTTGTGAAGCGCATTGAGTTGTACCTATGTATGAAATGCGCTATACAAATAAACTTGCCTTGCCTTGACTTTCCTAACTGTTAAATGCATTTGCTTTATTTTGGAGGTGGGACTAAATACCGGTACATAATTGAATGCTTTCTGACCTGGTTTTATCAATTGCCTAGGGCCCCACCAAATCTGTAAGGCAACCAGCAGTTAGCCCAGTCATGGTAAATACAGTACCATGAGAACTGAGCCCTGAGGAAGGTCAGTAGACCGAAAGCTTGGCCTATTAAAAAGAACACAAAGGGGATTTAAGTGTGCAGACATTTTTCTTTCAATTTTACACAGTTTTTGTTTCTGTTTGGCACCTTTTAATCGAGAGTGCGGTGTGATCCGGCTAAACACAAATACAGTACCAGTAAAGAAGAATTCAAGGCCCAGCCGCGGATCTAGCGGCTGGGCACTGGACTGCTACGCCGGCGAACCGGGTTCGATTCCGGCCCGGGTCTTTGCCGATCCTTCCCCGTCTTTCTCTCTCCACTCACTTTCTTTCTCTCCTCCACTGTCATCTCAATAAATAAATAAATATCCTTAAAAAATACAAATGAATTCAAGAGGGCCCAATTACTATGTCACCTAGGACCACCAGATGGATAGTAGAGTCGTTACTACCTGTCACGGTGTGACATTTTTGCCTTAATTACTCTACTCTACTCTACTCTACTCTAATTGACATACATAGTAGATTACTGTGGAGATGTGTGATGTGCACAGGTCAGGGAGGTAGCAGTGGCAGTGTGAGGACATAACTGGAAATGCACAACACTACCTCTTTTTAATATACGTATATGTATATCTGCTGTTGCCCAGTCTTCAAAGTCAAAGTCAAAAGTCAAAGTTAACTTCATTATCCCAGATGGGAAATTCAAATGGTTAAGGTGCGTATAAGTACAGTACAGCCATTCAGACAGGGTAGACAAGACTTAAAAAACAGATAAATAGGCCTAAGTAAAACAATTAAATAACACCCCCCCCCATACCACACTGGCTCCTTTCCACATTGTTGCATACAACACCCCCCCCCCACACACACACACACACACACACACACACACACACACACACACACACACACACACACACACACACACACACACACACACACACACACACCACCACAGTGTCAAGTCCCTTGTTGAGAACCGTGTCTTTCATTTATTGCCGTGTCTTGCACTTTTATGTCTGTATGGTTATTGTATAGGTACTCTAGGTGGAATGTATGCTTACTGTCTATGTCTAATTGTCTATGTCTAATTGTCTATGTCTAATTGTCTATGTCCACACCTAAAGTCTACGTCTATGTCTGCAGGGGAAGTAAGAAATGTAATTTCAAATTCTTTGTATGACCAGTGCATGTAAAGAAATTGACACTAAAGCCGACTTGACTTGACTTGACTTGACTTGTGATGTGATGTGCACAGGTCTGGGAGGGGAGCAGCAGTGGAGTGGAAGCCTCTGAGTTGCCATGGCGCTTACCTGGACACGACCAGCGGCAGGATGAGCATCTTCAACATCCTCATCAGCAGCTCCCCGGGGAACTGGAAGTACTTCACCTCCTGCGAGCAATCAAAGGCAGGCAAAAAGTTGGTCAGATTAAAAAAAAAGATAAGGAATAGCCTTTATTCCAACATGGCTATTTTAGTTTCAAGACATGCTGTGCAGCGAAGGAATGACCTCATTCAGAGATGAGAGAGGCGCTGATGAGTGTCAAGCCAAGGGTAGTGATAAAACATACTGTGCACTGTAAACTGACGAGGTTCTTCGAAGAAGCCTTATTTGCCATTCTGGGGGAAGATGGTGCTTGAAAGAAAGCCATTGTTTTCTAAAGGATTCCTCAGATAGTTTTAAGGCTTCCTCCACAGTGGTAAATTGAAGATTTTTTTAAATTATTTTTAAGAAGAGTCCTTCTATTGCCAATGTTGAAGAACCCCTGTAAAAATATATATCAGTGATAAGTCATGATAACTTAAATGATTAAGTTATTCTCCTATATACACTGCAATGGCAACATCATGGTTTAACTTGATTTTTTTAAGTTTGCCAGCTGCCTCAGAATTCCAAGATACTGTAGTTGTATGGAGTTGTGTGTGTTGTTTGAACTCAAAGCTGTGATTCAAAGCTTCACACAGCTTACGATAAGGATTTAAATCACCTTGGAATTGTGAGGCAGCTGGTATTTTTTATTGGGTACATACATGGGCTTATTTTAAGAACTTTTAGGTTCCCCAGAGAACCTTTGTGCTCTCCCACC
The DNA here is from genome assembly GCF_034702125.1 of Engraulis encrasicolus. Classification (NCBI taxonomy): domain Eukaryota; kingdom Metazoa; phylum Chordata; class Actinopteri; order Clupeiformes; family Engraulidae; genus Engraulis; species Engraulis encrasicolus. The sequence goes on along the minus strand of NC_085872.1, from coordinate 42,647,965 downwards.
CGAGGGTGCTTTGTGGTACCTTCACATTTTTACAGTGAGTTACTGTAGCCCCTACTGTAGCAACACATGTGAGATCAGTATCAGATAGAAGTGTTTCTGATGTGTAACACTCTACAGCCCAAGTCGTTTATGCAGTATGTTGTCATGTTTAGACTTTGTTGATGAAAGTACATGTCATTTCCTAGTAACGATCTTCAAACTGAGATCAATGGACAATCCATTAAAATAATCAACATTCCAATACATCTATAAAGCTGCATATTACGGTATTCCACTCCACAGACTTTAAAGCAAATAAATCTCACTTGCATGTATGTCCTTTACCGCATGACTTTTGATTAGATGCATTTTAGATGAATATTCACATTTTATTCAAATATTGTTCCCTTAACATCATTTGTATTATTGGATATCTCACAGACAGCCTTTCAAGCACCCGTTCAAGTGTGCAGACAATTACTGTATAATGGCCATAGTAAATTTCATGTGATGAAACATGCTATAGAAATGCCAGGTTGAATTATAGATCTTTTACAATATGATTTGAATGTGTACAGTATGTAGTGTTTGTGTATAATACGGATACTTATTATTCATTCAGACAGATTCACACAAGTGGATTGTAAGCTGAACTCATGACTGTTGTCTCGTTCCACTGTTCAAGAGTAAAATACTGTGCCTGCAGGAGTATGCAGAGATGACCTTTCTGAACAAAATGGATCACAGCCATTTATTTTAACCTTTCCAGGGTCTCCTGAAAACTGAGGTGTAATTGTGGCACATTTGTCGCAATCGTGGGAGGAGTAATGGGAGACCGTGCAGGATTAGGTTTGGCGCACAGCTTTTGGAAGCAGAAAGATGACAGTGCAGTAAAATCTTAGAGGTAGCAGAGAGAGCAAAACAGTGACGCGTCAAAGAAAGACAGCATCCATTTTAGATCAGTTGCTGATGGTCAGGAAAAAATATTGCATTTAAGAGGAGCAGGAGGAAGGTAAGGCTCATACTTAGGCCTCTAAAGAGCTTTAACTCGCGGCAGTATGGCGGGAAAGGCAAAGGCATGGAGCTTACATGTAGACCTGCCGGTTCAGATCACCGTCAGAGCGGTGACTGAGGAGGCTGGCCGCTGCTCGTGCACGGAGGTGGCACCGGGAACACGTTACTGACCCACATAACATAGCCTAAGGACGGCGGCAGGCACCTGGCACCTCGCCACACCACATCCTGTGTGGGTGCGGGTGTGCGTGTTTGCACATGCCCATCGCCCTCCAGTCTGTAGTAGCAATAAAACACCTACTGTAAGCTGTACAGCGAGGTGTGTAGAGTCTGTAGATGTTTTCACTGACATACAATGAATGCATACCTGGATAGCCTGGCATACTGGTAATCTGGCATATAGGGCATTTACCACTGGCCCCGACAGTCCTCAGGGGTCGACGATTTGTTTTTTTTGTTTTTCCTTTTGTTTTCCTTAAAGACTGGATCACAATTAAGAGGGGGTGGGCGAAATGCTTAGGCCTTTTTTGTTGCCATTCCAGTGCTGCATGCCAGATTTAATTCTCTAGTGTCATGATATGAAGACTTTACCTCTAGTAAGAGCACAACAAAGTATATCTGTGTTTAAATATGCAAAGACTTTTTTTTTGTCATTAAGCTTGCACAAGTGCAATGGAGTTTATAAGTACGGATAATATTGTCATTTCATTCTTCAAACTAAATTATTTTTATGTCTAAGAGGTGACAGATTATGAAGCCCTATATGTGGGTATAACTGCCTTCCTCACAGTCATCATCGTCGTCATCATCTTCATCACCATCACATCACCATCATCACCATCATCATCATCATCATCAATATCCTGCGTGCTCTGTGTGCCATGGCTAAAAAATGGCCAGCACCATTTCTTAGTAGCCACAGCTGTACAATATCTGGTGACATAACATTGTAATTCAATTTTCTCTGAGGGAAAAGTGATTGCTCTCCAATGTTTCCCCTAAATACTTACTCCATATGGTGACCTTTGACCTGTGGCATGCGAAAGCTACAACTTACGGCAGCTGCCACTCCAAAGCCTCACCCTCCTGTCCACCATGCTTTTATTATTCTTTCATTATTCCTAAACCTTTCATGTGTTTCTTGTGTTTTTAATGTTTTTATGTATGAAGTATGCGCGTGGGTGTGTGTGAGGTGTACTACTACTGCACAGCAATTGCCCATGCTGTGACAAACAAAGCTTCTGAACTGAATTGAACTGAACTGTCACATGTTCCTCACCTCAAGTTGAAGCGAGCTGCTAAATGGCTGTGCAGGTACAATACAGTGCAGTTAATACTCCATCGCTGCGGTCTGTCACTGATCTCACTTTGGTCAACAGCAGTCTTACAGTGGTCCCAAATGCTCACTATAGCCCATGGTCTAAATCAGGATGAAGTAGCTACTAATGCCATGTTTTTAAACAATGTTAGTATTACCATACTGAGCTGTCAAAGCCACCACTGCCTGTTTATTCAATGTGTAGCATCAGGGCTGCTGACAGCTCAGGCTGGGCCCAGGACAAAGACATCTGAAAGGGCCCCAAACCCAATACATACAAAGTAATGAGGATCCCATTCTAGGTCCCCTCTCTACCTGGGCTCGGGACAAATTGTCCCCCCACCCCTGTCCTGTCGGCTTCCCTGTGTAGCATGCAATGGGGGGACCATTTTTACAGTTACCGAGGCCATTGGGTGGCTATGTGATACATATGTAAGCAGTTGTATTAGGATGGATAACAGGTGTTCTATGTTAAAATTTAACAGCAAAACTACACAGTGAGGAGGAAAACTAGTTTGCCAAAAGAAATCAACATGAGGTTTCAACAAAACTTCATCTCCTGAGTGAGTGGAACCTAATTATTAGAATTTTAAATGTGTGGCCATTATTAGCATGGGCAATTCAGAGAAGAACCCATTAGAAGGCACAGTCCAAAAATGGCAGGAAAACCAATTTATCTTCTGCGGTTCATAGATTACGACCTTGGGGTGGATTTTCCAAAAGGATCGCTAAATATATGCCGGAACTGTCATGTAAATGAAAGCACCAGCCGGCGAGACTGGCAGGGCTATTGTAAGAGGCCACAATATGGTCAGCAATCTGCCGGGTGCACCTAAGCTGAATGAGCACCTTTGTGTCCAGTGCAGAAGATTTTAAACATTCATGTGTTTGACCTTCCACTGTAGGAAATGACTGAATGACTTGAAATTACAAACTCTGCTCACATTTCCAGAGGCATATATTTTATATGTGAAATGAAGCCAATTTGAAAAGCTTTCAAACAGCCATATCAATATGTCTGAAACTGCATAACTGAAACCTCCTCCGCACCCATGCTTTTTCCACTAAGGGAGTAATGTCACAAAAAGAGGTTTGCAGAATAAAGAGTGTGCGTGCGTGCGTGCGTGCGTGCGTGCGTGCGTGCGTGCGTGCGTGCGTGCTTGCGTGCGTGCGTGCGTGTTATTGCAAACTGACCTGGGCAGACAGGTGCTTGGAGCGCAGGAAGAATCCCAGTAGGCACCCAATGACCACCGCCAGCACGGAGAGGATGAGGAGCCCGTTCTGTTGGCACACATTCTTCACCCGACCCCACACTGCACCCAACGCCATGACGACAGGTCCACGCTCCCACTGCCCACTCAACTCAATCACCCATATACACGCCGCTGCAGAGCCCAACGCAGCCGGCAGAAAGGGGAGCGAAAGGTCAGGCGTGGGGGGAGCAGGGGTTTGGTCACAGGGATACAGACAAGACAGACAGAGGGAGGGGGGCGGGGATAGGGGCTACAAAGACAAAGGGTGTTGTAAGGGGTGTGGAGGGAGGAAATTAAAAGTCCCGTTCGGTGTGAGAGCACTTTTTTTCCGCCACTGTGTTTGCTGTCCTTCTGTCCCAGACTGAAGTATCCCACTACACTTTCCAGGCACACACAGTTAAGCGCCTGCTCTCGATCATGCTCTAGTTGCCTCTACCCACTCCACGCCCTCGCTCCCTGGCTCACCAACAACCCCCTCCCTGTTCTGCAGGCTGGCCAATAGGGGGCTCCTGGACAGCTGGCGATGTTGTCCCTGAGGTTAATACCAGCGATCCTATTAGGAGAGCACTCCATGAAGGGGATCTCAAGATGGATTAAGAATCGCTGGACAATTGGACAGGAGATTGGTCCACACCATGAAGCTATATGAAAAAGACATCTTCATACTACTACTAGGACCTCTAGGACCACGGTGAATGAACAATCAAAGATGATCATGATCATTTATAGGGTTGTTGTGCTGTTGTGACACCTGTTGTGGAAGTGGAGTTTATTTGGGCCAGATACGGTCAAACCTCTGAAGCCCAGAGAGGGTGCATTGAGTGCATTGGTTGGCTTCCTTCTCCTATGCCTGATATATAGGCTACCGTACATGTGTGTGGGAGAATTGTATTGTGAATTGACATGGGAAATGATGAAATTGGAAAGTAATAATAGAGCATGAAACATGTTCAGCTGAGCTAGATGTGATCATCTTGAGTTTGACCTTCTGAAGTGAGATATGATTTTAGAGCAGGGACTTATTTTATACCCAAGGGAGGATAATCATGATGCACATATCTATGACTACTTGCCTTCTGTACTTACTACCGACAAAGACAAAGGCACACGCACATACAGTACACCAGGTGAGCTACTCCCATATGTGACCTGAGACACTTTGGGAATATAATCTGGTCTGTGGGAGGTATTCCACCTGAATTAGACCTAAGACATACACTTAAGTACACCCCTAAAGTTTTTGTTGGACTAAAAAAACAATACTACAGGACCTGTTGCTTTTTGAACATTTTGCCAAAGACTCTTACAATATTATGCGTAGCAGATATTTGAATATTTACTGTATAAGTGCATGTATGTGTTGTTCAGGCAGGATATGTATTGTGTGAAGTCACAGGCAGGAGATTAGACAAAGTCACATATTGGAAAAATGCAATAAGCTAGCTGCCATACATGGTATGTACAGTAGTACATGGGAAGTGGGAGGTGGGAAGTGGGAGGTGGGAAGTGCAATTTCGCCACATGTGGAAAATACAATCTTGAGAGCTCTGCACTATGTGGATTTTGTTGAAATGGTGTATTGCACCATGTTGATGTGGTGCTGAAGGGCATCATCTGAATTTCATAGCAATGCATAACAGGAATGCATCAATATTAGATGAAAGATTTTTTGTAATTTTTTTCCCAATATATTTTTAGGGGCTTTCATGCCTTTACTTTGATAGGACAGTCTGAGATGGTGACAGGAAGTGAGTGGGACAGAGAGACGGGTTGGGATTGGGAAATGACCCCGGCCGGACTCGAACCGGGGTCCCCGTGGGCATGCAAGCCCAAATGTGGGGGGCTTAGCGCACTGCGCCACAGCGCCCCCTAGATGAAAGATTTTGACATGTCAAGTCAGTTCTCGGATACCGTGCAAGTCAATGACAATTATAAATGCAGCATGCTCAGTACCCTTGAGCTTTTTGAACTATCAATCAAATTACAGTAGGACTAATCATAATTCTTGCTACCCACTTCATCATTCATCATGCGAAAAGATGAATGAATGAATTAATTAATTAATTAATCAACAAACAAATGAATGAACAAACTAATAAATGAATGAACTAGTACAAGTCAACAAGAAGTTATCATATCTGGTACAGACTTGGAGTGACAAGCAAACTGATTGGTTTCTCTTTTAGTCTGACAGAACATAATTACTTTCAGCTCGTCTATTATGCTCCCACAAGCATTTCCCTCATCCTATTTGCCACATCAAACGAAGACCGGGCGAATCCAGCGAGAATTAAATAACTTTAATTACGCAGCATTCAGCTGTTGGGGGGCATATATCGTAAATGAATACTCGTGCCACCTACTGGAATGAGCTCTTGCGTTCTCTCCTTAATGGCTTGAGCCTGTCACCCTAAGCCGTATATGTTGGGTTCTAATTTCATTTTCTGAGAGAGGTTGAAATGAAATGGGCTTAATCATGAGTGCGAGGCAGGAAAAGCTCATTATTTCAAAGACTCAACAGATCTTTTGCTGCTGCATTGGCTGCCATGGCATGTGGGCAGCCGTGGCCTAGCGGTTAGAGAGTTGGTCTTTCAATCTAGGGGTTGCCGGTTCGAATCCCCCCTGACCTCTCCCTACATCTCCATCCATGGCTGAAGTGCCCTTGAGCAAGGCACCTAACCCCACATTGCTCCAGGGACTGTAACCAATACCCTGAAAAATAATAGTTGTAAGTTGCTTTGAACAAAATGAAAGCGTCAGCTAAGTGAAATATGATAATATGATATGTGTCTCCAACCCAGGGATGGGCAACTGGAGGCCCGGACTGGAGACCACATGTGGCCCGCCTCCTCATTCTATGCCCGTAGATCAAACGTAATTAAAAACATTACCCTCTATTTAAAAAAAATACTGAATCAATCCATTGCACATGAATCAATCCATTTTACTGTACGTAGGCCTATGGTGAACAATCCTACTCCTGCCAAACATTATCGGCAGTAGGTGGGCAACCGACTGCACAAGAGTTGACAAACTGTGGCCCTCCTTATCATCAAAGTTGCCCATGGCATGCCTGCTCTAACCCCTCTGAGCTCCAGAGATGCAGAAGCATCTAAGGACACCGTGTCTAGTTGGAGCATGTACCAAAAAGTCCACCAACATGCCTCTGCTCTCTCAATCGATACAGGTACTACTGGATTCTGATGCTGATGGCTGTGAGCGTCTTAGTTGCCACTCACAGTAGAGGATTCAGACAATGTGCAGAGAAAGGCCTGTATTCTATAGCAGCCACTTGAAAAGAAATTAGCTGTCAGTCTGTCATCAACTTCACATGACTTACTATATTTTAAAAAAGAAAAAAATGAAGAATAAGAAAAAGTGTAACTGACTGCTGTCATCTTGGGGCTATCACAGCTCAATAGCATTGCAACAATAGAAGCACACCATTCTTTATCTTGTCATATGATCACTATGATCTAGGAGGCTCTGTCTGCTGTTGTCTGGGCTCAGCATACTGTCTGGCTTTGTCTGGACAAAAGATAGTGTGAGAGAAGTGAGAGGTGCTGAGATATGACGGGGGGCGAGGTAGGCGAGGGGGGGGGGTCTCCATCTCAAACTGAGGGGGAGGCTGCAAAGCAGGCGAGATGAATGAAATACTTCAATGCAATTATGGCAAAAGTAAGAGCTCTTTTGTGAATATCCCTCGGCTGTCTTACCCCTATAGAACCAGACAGTGCTACTGAGTTACATTGTTGTTATGGATTACTTTGAATAGTGCAATACAAAAATTGACTCTGTAGTTCATACTTAGGCTTCTAATGTTCAGAAGGTTTTTTATTTTGTAAATGCAGTTAGACAAGGAGTTATTTACCCAGGGGCAGAAACTAATCATATTTTCATAGTTTTGCAAAGCCAATTAAATACCCTAGAGTCAATAAATTCTTTGTTATGACTTTGCCACTCATTAGCAAACCAAATAGCCTTTTTGAATGAATGGCTTTTTGCCCCGTCTCGGGAGGCATTTCTCCGACTGCAAGACAAATTTCTCTTTGATTTCTTTCAACATTTTAAACTAAACATTTGGCTTAACTGCTTTCATGTCATGGTTTACTCTCATGATTATTTGTGCTCTGCCATGTGAAGCAACACTTTTCAAAAACATTCAGTTTGGTTGTCTGGACAGAATCTGGGGAGCTATCCGTGGTGCTGAAAGTTGTCTCAGAGGTAAGTAAACTTCGGGACACATATTTTTATTTCTAGTGTACTTTACTTAGTCCAGCAACCAGTACATAGATGGGTGTGTGTGTTTTCTCTTAGTTATTCAGACCAGAGTGCTACCTTAACAGTAAAGTGCACGGCACAGCCATGACTCAATTGCCTGAGTACTCGATTGCTACGTCGGTGACCCGGGTTTGATTTCGGCCTTTGCCGGACCTCCCCCATCTCTCTCTCCCCACTGGTTTCCTGTCTCTCGCAACTATTCCATCACAAAAATGAAGGCAGAAAAAGCCCGAAACATATTTTCAAAAGAGTAAAATGCACAACACTTTTGATGTCATTTACTATGTAGGCTTACAATAAACCTTAAAATCATTGTTGTTGTTTTCATTTGCATTACAGTCTTTAGTCTGTACATTATTGTGAGACAGCTGTTTACAATTACAGACATGTACCCCAAACACATGTGACCCCTAATCCTGTAATATGCACTAGTGACTGCTGCTTGGCCATGTGGTTTGGCATTAGTGGAGTGGCAGAGAAGGGGCTGTTCAGGATACTGGTTTTGTTGAAATATTAAAGCCTGTCTTCCAAATTGCACCGTTGATCAAGTTATCTGGTATGCCCTGATTTGACAGGTGTAGGCCTATGCGGCGTGGCAATAGGCGATTGGTCCATCTCATCGGTTACTCATTATATCCACACCATACAAAAACTATTTACAAAGAAAAAACCTTTGGGGATACCAGATAACTGGGTTCCTCTCTGTTCAGTACTCATGGACTGTGATGAAGATGGCTTCCCATCGAAACGTTAGTCCCTAACATGTTGTGCACTTGAATTAAGAAGAAAAGCATTCCATCTGTGCTGCTCCGGTGTCTTCTCTTTGTTCAAGATTAGTATATCTCTGGTCAGTGTTTTATAAAATTGCAGTTAATGGTTGAGTTGTGTATAATGGATACCAATCTAGTATCATCAAAAATAGAAGGAAAAAAATGGCTTCGATTCTGCGGTTGATGACCAGCTCGCCCTTGGAAGAGGACTGCCGCGATCTTGAGAGGGTATAGGGGTGGAGGATTGTCAATCATGAGTGATTCAAGCATTGTCATCTAGATTTGATATTTTAACTCCTTTTTCTAATTTCACGTTGTAGTCTCTGGAGAGTGAAGAGCTAAAAGAAACCAACTCTCAATTTTATCTAACACCACTATCTCTGATATAGATGTAGTTGTGATTGTACGTAGCTTATCTATTTGAAAAAATGGGTTGCCTGAAAGCATGGACATCAGCAAAGTTCATCTTAGCATTGATCCACACCAGTCTATCTTTCTTTAGATAGGTTTCTGGCATTTTTTCCCAGAGCACCCAGGACATCTTGACTGTGCCTGGATGAACAGCTGCTCATATGATGCTCTGTTGCGCTCTGAAGAATGATAAAATCGACAAAGAGCAGGCTACTGAGGTAATCAGTGTGCCATCAGTTTAGGATCAGTTCCATTCAAAATGGTTGGAATGGCACTGGCAATTGTTTTGATACTTCATCTTTCTTATAAACTTTTGACATAGCAAAAAAAAAAGATGATGCATTCACATGTCGCCACAGACGGTTTACAAAAGAATAAGAGGAGGAGGACTGTAGCTACTTATTGTAGGCTATATTACGAAGGCATTTTCATTGATGGCGCATTTGGCCGTGGAACCATGGAACCACTGCTGTGGATTTGTAATCTCACCATAATGCTATGCTTCTGAGGACACAGAGCCATTGCATGACATAATCATTAACAGTATCTTTACAATAAACTAAACATATCTTATACTAGAATGAAATTCCTGAATGTCAGCTCCATTATATACTCTGTAAAGGTCAAGTAAAATAACTAATGCATTATTCATTTTTGGCCCGTTTTCATATCACTACAGTAATATTGCATAGCATATGCCTCATCTTGTTGTTCATATTTACAGAGCAGAGTGAGTTTGACTACTTGAGGGCATGACAGTTGATAGAAACCAATTGGGTGCTGATTGAAGCAATCAGAAGGGTGGGACAGCTCTCCCTGCAATGATGCACCTCCGCAGATGCAGAGCAAACTGGTGGAGCGCACAAGTGCACAGGGATAGCAGAGATTCTTTAAGTATATAGAGATGTAATAGGTTGCTATGGGCACCTAACATGACCAGGTTCCGGTCTGCCTAAAGGAGTGTGTCATAATACTCCCAGCATTGAATAGAACAGTCCTTAGGTCTGCCTAGGTCTGCCTAAAGGGGGATTTACACCCCCCCCCTCCCCCTTGCAATAATAGAACCCGGAAACAATGGGTCAATGGAACCTCTCTCTCTCTACTCTCTCTGGGGATAGACTGGGGCCCCTAGCTACCGGATGCTGTGGGCCCCCTCAGAAGGCAAATTTTGCTTCAGATTTACATGGGCAGTGTCATAATTACGAGCTAGGAATTGAGTATAACATGTCTACCAATTGTACTGAGCACAACAGATACATTATTCAATATTGCTTCTTGTCACAATTGTGCAATTTTTCACTGTTGGCCAATCAGGGGCCCCCTGGCAGGTGGGGGCCCCTAGGCTGCAGCCATACCTAGCCTGTGCGTTAATCCGGCCCTGCATGCACGTTAACAGCAACTCACACGGACACTGACAGAATCAGAGATTTAGAACCATCACATTTAGGAGTTAGGGGGTCAGGAGTGAGAACAGATCAATGCTCTGGATTGTATCGTTTTTGCAGCAGCATTTGAGACCCATAATTCAGTCCGCTCCACCTCGCCTCCAACCACATCTTTAGGTTAGGTTGGGTTAGGTTAGGTTAGGTCACTTTATTAGTCTCCATCAGGGAGAAATTTGTCTCGGAGACAGGCGGGTTGCAGCAGTACAGAAATACATAAAAGGACAACATCAACAAAAACAAAACACATAAAAGTACAGGAAAATACAAGGAAAAGGAAAGGAAAGAAAATACAAGGATAGACAAGACAAAGGCAGTGTTATATGGACTTCTGAAATGGAGTTGCCATCGCGACAAGTGCCCCAGAGCCACTTACTTCATAAAACCGACATTACAGAGGAAGTATGAGTCACTGCCATGTGGACGACAACCATGAAATAGTAGGCCTATATTATGTATTGTTTGGTTTGAAATTTTGCCGGGGGAGTGTACGTATTCTTCACCTTTGACCCATTAAACCATTGGGAATCTGGTGGAAATATGGATGCACATACACAGCATACAAAAGTCAGAACCTCCAGACAAAACATGCATTAGGCTATATGTAATAAAACTTCATGCATCCTGATCACAGCGTTCACAGATCACTTACAGGTATCCCACTCTCATCAAGTGTGTCCTTATCAAATGTGCTTACCAGCCATTTGCATAGCCTATATGAACAATGCATGCATGTGTTGTAAAAGATTCTTAGTTGTGAGTATGTCTACAAAGCTTGAGGAATGGTAATGACAATCCTCCAGAGACTTTAAATCAGCACCAGAAAATTCTTACTAAATTAGCCCTACTTTGCTGAATTGATTGAAATTCACAAAAAAAACAAAAAAACAATTAGCCTAAGAGACACCATCTAGCAAATCTTTACAAGGTATTGATAGGCCTATTGGCTTAATATTAGCTATAGTGCATCATTCATGTGTAACTATGTATAGGCCTATGTATGCGCATGAGTAGTCTATGCCCTATCCAAAATAGATCATTTAGATGTAGCCTAAGTGTATTTAGCACTGGTAGTGCTCGTTTAACACTGCTGAAGACGTTATCCTTGCCAGTTTTGTGATATGTGTGAAATATTACAGGTGTTCGCACTGCGCTACATTGATTTTGTTCAATGGTCCTCTCCTCCCAGCATACCAGATGTGGTGCGTCGTAAGTGGGCGGGGGAGAACAGATGCGCGTGGCAGGCAACACGAGGCGATGTGATGTGGAAGCTGCTCCGACTGAAAGTTTTGTGATGATCCTATCTTATGGTGTGGAAAATACGTCGCGGACCTCTAGTGTGTGGCATACACCATCAAATAGTTTTCAAGGAATTTGGGCAGCTGTCTCGTGTTTTTAAACCTGGAATAAGGGCAGGGGTCGGTACCCTGCAGATCACGATGATGACCGCTGTATGTTCGAGCTACTACAACGCAAGCAATGCATTTGTGAACGGCTTCTCTTGTCCTAAACCAGAAAATGACGCTCGGGCTACCTTCTGTTGTGGATTCATCGACATGAAGTACTGCTGTGATGACCCTAACAGCTTTTTCCCTTATGAATATGGCTACATGTGGTGGCTGAGGTAATATTTTCACGGTCTTTTTTTATTTTGGTGATGGGCAGATACCGTATTAGTTCATAGATTTGTACTTTTGGTATAGTTCAAACAGCTCTTAATCTCAACCTAATGTTTTGATTTCAAGTTGACATTGTGTGATATTTGAGCAATATTAATCAGTTGTCATATGCTACCAAAACCAACAGATTATTTCCGTCATGACAAAATCCGTTTGATGTTTGTTGTCTCAAATACATTGTAGCCTATTACATAGGCATTGCAACTTGTAATATTTCATCCCACCCACCTCCCTCTCTCTCATTCACCACCATGTCTCACTCTCTCTCGGACAGTGTTGGCGCACTTGTGGGATTGTCCATAGCTGCAGTTGTTCTGCTGGCCTTTCTTGTAACAGTATGTGTCCTCTGCTACCTCTTCATCGTCACTAAACCCACACATCCTGACAGTGGCTTGTCACTTAGAGCACTAGGTAAGTTCATCACCATTGGGGGCTGCCCCCTTGCACAGATGAGGCATAAATGCAATTTCGTTGTGTGCAGTGAACACTTGTGTGCTGTGGAGTGCTATGTCACATTGACAATGGGAGTTGGAGTTTCTCAGTTGGGCTCTCACTCAAGCACCCTCAAGTGTGTGGTATAATCACAGGCGTGCACAGATAACAAGTACATTGTGATAAAAAAAAACTTCCAAGACATGAATTTTCAAAAAGGTATTTTTTTGTGCTGTCGGGCAAAGGAGCAAGTGCATCAGCACCACCTCGTCCCTTTGCCCGACATCTAAAGCATGTGACTGCAATGCCTCAATATAATACCTTCTCCACCCCCACCTCCAACACCTGCCCCCTTAATGTCTGTGCACGTCACTGGGTATTGGTAGATTGGTGGATTTTTTTTTGTTCAGCCTATAGTAGGCATTTGAAGGTTGCACTCTTTAAATTGTGTTTTGTGAATGTGGACAAGTGAATGCTGTGGCTCAAGGTTGCTGAAGCTTGATTTTGACATTTTTGAAATTTGAAAATGCCCCTTTGTGCATTTGACACAAGGTCTTTTTTGTTGGCTTTACAAGCCTTTGTTGATGTTTTATATGACAGGACAGTGAAGCAGAGACAGGAAGTGAGTTGGGAGAGAGAGACGGGGAAGGGCTGGCAAAGGGGCTGGGAATCGAACCCGGGTTGGCCAAGTAGCAAACGAGTGCCCTACCATTTAGCCACGGTAGGGCCTGACACAAGGTCTAAAATGGATAGACTGTGGCCTTATTTAGACCTTTTTGACATTTGTTAAAAAATAACAATGCATAGCTTTGATGCCAAGTGGTTTGATGCGAACCAAACTTGTGATTATGGGGATTTCAAATCTCAACCTAAAGACATCAACCTTTCCATAACTGACTTGATTTCTCAGAATTCTGTGGAATGGACATGGATCTTTGGTGCATGGAATCTGTGTCAGTTTCACAAATTTTGTCAAAATTTCGTGGCCTTGGTCACGGAAGTGTTTTCCGTGATGGACTTCTGAGAGATCATCAGACAGATCTCTGATATGTGACACCAATTATACATAGACACTCCTGTTAAGGTTTTTCTCATGTCAAAGGGTATCCAAAGATGCAAAGGGAATGCTGGCTAAATATTATGCCATATCTGTGTCACAATCAAGCCACATGCCAATCTGTCATTAGAAGGGCCATTAGTGTAGAGGTAAAGTCATTTAGTTGTAAACGATAGGCCTGCTTTCCACTTAATAGCCTGACAATTTTTTTTTGCCCAAATGGATATGTACATGATTGAATCTGTGGTGGATAAACTAAAGAGATGAAACTGTAACAGAACCTTCTCTTATCCAGCAGCTTGGCGGTTGTCACAGTACAAAAGCCATCCATTCAAATGTAGGCTGTGGTTGTGCACATAACAATGCAGACATACCGTAGAGCTCTATTTCATATAATGAACATTTAGATAGGCCTATCTGAACATGAACAACACAAAACACATGTTAAGCTGTCAGTCATTAATTAGGTCTTATTAGCTTGACCATTGTTGAAGTATCTAGATACGTTTTTCCAAGGTCTTTATTAGTTTGATTATTAGATTGTTAGAGTGTGCAGTGTGCACAATGATATGAATTGTGACACTGTGAAGTATTCAAATTTAATGAAAGGAACCTGAGCGTGCTCCCATCACTCAAGGTGAGCATTTCTTAGGCAAAATAACACACAGTGTACATACCATATGGCACAGAACCATGCTGCATTCTCTGGAGAGTACACTTGTTATTGGCATACTGAATTTACTGAATGCATTGAATGAAAATAACTCTGCACCTCTTGTTTGGAGTGACTCCAGGTCTGTGGTAGACACTGGTTCTCCTCCACACAGCCTTGTACAGGACCTTGATCAATATCACTGACTTAAATGTATAACTTGGGAAAGAAATTGAATGTGCCAGGGTCTTCAACTGAAATGGCAGATGGCATGCTGATTGGTTTGATGCATGGAATTAGAGAACTTGTGGCATACCTGTAGCACACCTATAACACACCTGTGAAATATTGGACATGGAGAAGATCCCCCTTTTCATGTATGAAAAGTGCAATGTTCCCAGTCATAATGAATACTTAGAATTTGATGGTGGTGGTAAATATTCATGAAAATGGTAATGTTTCTGAATGGGCAGCATGAATTCTGGAAATAAATTACTGAAAATATTACATGGTGTACCCTTAAAGGTGCACTGTGTAATATTTTTAGTAGTTAATGTTCATGGTCCGCCATTTTGAATTTCAAGAAATTGCCATTTTTAGCTACAATAATTGCTGTACTCTGGTCATACGAGTAAATATTGGTGTATTACTCAGTAAATATCCATGAAAAGATCATATTTGGCAATAAGCAGCACAGGTTCAATGAGCAGGGTAGTTGCAATACCTATTCTGGCCACATCCTACACAGTGCACCTTTAAGAACTTGAATGCCATTAAAATGTCTCTCAAATATGCAACACTTCCCCCTGTGGTTTCCATTTTGTCAATTGTTTTCTTTTTTTTTAAAGAACCCTCTGCAGCCCAAAGGCCTTCCGAGCCTCCAGGCGTGCGCAGGCTCTTCCAGAGCTGTAAGGTGGACTGTGACAGCCAGGCTTCATCGGACCCGGAGTGCCTGTTCCAGCGTTGCTTCACAGCAACTGTGACCAGAGTGAACGAATCTGCCCCCTCATGAGGACTACCATGGTGTTACTAGCTTTCTCTGGTCAGCCATCTTGCTTCCTGGACAGCATCATTACTGGACATGTAGACTACTCTCATCGACGGTCGCATCACCAGAACAGCTTAAGGAGTGTTTGTATTGTGCTGTATATGATGCCTTACACAGTATATCTGCATCCTAATCTCACCACTAATCCTGACAGATGCTTCATGCCAGCTATAATGTCATAGTTCATCGTTCAGATGACTGAGTATGATGAGATGAATGGGGTTTTGGCTTCAAACGTAACCCACTTGACTCTTGCTCCTGTTTAGCTCCACAAGGCAATGTGTACGGTAACAGCAGCATGAATGCTGTCTGTCAATCCATCGTCAAGTACTGCGCGACCCAACTTCCCCATTCCCACCAGAGAAGCATGCCTACAGGATTCAGTATTGCTATCTGAGTTCTCAAGGCTACAAAAGTCTGCTGAAAATGGGGAGCATAGTATTCCATTATTTTATATTGTCTTACTTTCAGCTGCCTGTGAAAAAAAACACCACCTGTTGTCATGGAGGCTGTTGCTGTGCTCTCTGGTTGAGAAATAAACAAGAAATTGTGTTAGGATAAGAGTCCATCCATGACTCATTCCATCAAATGTGAAGGCTGTACATTCATCACTTTGGATACATCAACAGAGAACTTATAAGACTGTTGGCACTCAAATATGGAATAACCCCATGATTGAGATGATTGTATTTGATTGCTTGTACAATTGTTTTTCTTTGTATCTAATATTAACTTTCCAAAAAACGTCCAAATGACAGTGTCAGAGACATCATGTTTGTATTGTTCGGCATTTCTCTATTGTGAGTGAAGAACTGTGTTTTTGAAGAAGTATATCCTTGCCTCACATCCTAATACATCTTTGGACATCAATGGGATTTCCCATGGGAACTTTCACATTCCCATTGTGACTTTCTGAAGATGTACATGTTTACTTATTGGTGCATTATAAATTTGGTCACATGCAGCAGTTTAAACATTCCTGCCATTTTTGTATTTACATGTACAGTATTGTATTTGAAAAAGTGTCTACTGTGTCTCTGGTGGCCTTTAAACTGTTTTATGTATGTATGACAATAAGGAGACCAATGTTTTCATTGGAATTTCTTCAAGCTTACAGTAAATATTGCTCTGGAAAGAAAGACATTTGGCGAAGTATAAAGCTTTTTATTACACGACACACAGCCTTGTATTCATCTGTCATCTCGCTGTCCGTTGTCTGTGTGCACTTCACACATTGGTCTGTGCCTGCTCAGGAGACAAGGGGTCAGGCGTACTGTAAGGAGTACCACGCACTGATGAAGGCTTGTTAGCCGAAACGCGTTTGCTTTTTGGACATGGTGGTAATATAAATAAATAATGAGACGCAGTTTGTGAGTGCGGATTTTTCTTCCTTAAGTACTGTAAGGAGGTTTCACTCTACTCAGCTGGTATATGATTGTAGCCACCTGTTGAAAGAAAATAAAGTTACTGCCCAAGTAAAGGCTGCCTCAAATTTATCCTGCATTAATTATATCACACTATAGCTCGGACAACCTTATACATGGCAAAAATTGGGACAGTATATTAAGGAATAGGTATAGCCTATTAGTGGTGTCAACAATGATCGATTCCACGATCCAATCCAATGCGGGGCATGGACGATCCAGGATCGATGCGGCAAGTTCCAGGATCGATGCTGCAATTTTTTTAAGTTTCAATTACTTCCGTGGATATTTCGAGAGCAAATGAATGTTAAATTAAATAAAAGTACTTCAAAGCATTGCAAGACTGATACAGACTGATATAGAAAACAGCCAATAAATTGTTGCTCAGTATCTGACTGCTTGTATTGCCTCATCATGACTGATGAAACATTTGCTTTGCTTTAAGTAGAAATGTAATGCATTGCAATGCATTGTAGAATTGAATCGGATCGGATCGAATCACATAGAATCGAATTGAATAGGATCGCTACCCCCCGAATCGTGATTGAATCGAATTGTGAGGGCAGTGCCAATCCATACCACTATAGCCTATAGCTATTTAACCTCTTAGCGCAGAGCCTATTTAATAGTTTTAGAATCTAATAACCTAATAATCTAATAATTACTGTCACCATAATTGTCATGGCTATGCTCTTAAACTATTAAATTTAAACTATGCTCTTAAACTCTGCTCTTAAGCTCTTAAACTGTTACTTAAGGCTCTCGGTAATGTCATAGCAATGTTGTGATGATGTAGTTGAGTATTTTCAGCAAATAGTGAATAGGCCCTCCGATGACCCCATCTGCACTAAGAGGCTACATACAGTAAATAACCATTTACAATAGGATATATAAAACTATGCATTGATCACACACAAATACCTGGTGTATTGCATCAGCCTACAATATTGCTATGTAAGTACAGTATCAAAAGGTTTTCACCATAGACCAGTGCCAATTCCAATGGACATTTTTTTTGTCTTATACGAGGTTACATGTTTTTCACCCTCCAAAGCTGTCAATATAGTCAATATTGGTAGAAGCATGAAATACATGTACTTACAGCAAAATACCTCATTGTGTCATTGTCATTGCAGAAAGGAAACAAACACAACAGCAAACAATTTCCACCACTGACCCTGAGCTTTTTGATGTGACTTTTACTATATTTTAAGTAATGGTACATTTGAAGACCTCTTTTCCAAAAGGCTAAAAGCCATTTAAATGCATTTTTTAAAAATAAATCTTTTGATACATTTTAAATTTTATCCTATAGGCTATAGCATCAAAACAATTGGAACTGGGTTAATGCTATCTGATTTACTCTACCAAATATGACAATAAAACAGCGATTTGACTGATAGTAAGTGGGATGCAGCACAATAAAAACATCTTTGTTTTTATTTTTGAAAATTGATTTCAGAAAACAGCTCTTAACCATTTGATGCTGGATGTTGAATTGCGCAACACTGACCTTTGGTGCCTGGAGCTGCATGACGCAGCATTATCATGAGATTTGAGGTATTTTTATTAAAAATGTTGGTATGTTAGAGCTGAATGACTAATGCAAGATGAGGGTCTTGGCGTTTAAATGTAACTCATTTCATGTTTTTAATGTGCTTCAGAGGCTGAGATATTTATGTTTTTATAGGCTGAGGGCAACTTTTCCCAAAAAGGGCTTAAAGGGTGTTTTTTGCAGGTGCTTTAGGCATCAATGGGTTAATTTACTACATGCATCATGTTGTGCTTTTTCTATTAGAAGTACACATTTCCTGATAATATGCACATGTTAGAGTAAAAGCTGGCTATCTAGCCATAAATGTACCCACAGACTTCCTTAGTCCACCATGTGGAGCAACTTAAGAACATTTCATAAAACACAATCATTTTGTCATTTTTTGAATGTCACAAGTAGGCTACGTACAGTAAAAAGGTTGAGGTGTTTAAAGGTCTTCCTTAGTAAGCCCTAACATTTAAAAATGGACACATCCATTCTTTGTAGTGAATGCATGGGCCATCAAAGACACAAAAGAGGTCAAAGATACAAAATTGGTCTTCTGATGCACTCTGTCTCATGACATTCAAACATGTATCTCAGGGTCACTGAGTCGTTGATTAAACAGGCATGTTGATTGGCTGAGTCCCGTTGGAGGAGTTTCCTACCCCCTGCCTCTGCTCTGCTGTTGCAAATGTGCATTAGCTTCACATGCATGACATGCTACATGACATCCTCTCCCGTTAAGTGTGCCCTTCAATGCTTTTAAAAAGGCAGCGAGCAATTATCTGTGACTTCATCATTACACGAGAACAAGTCATTAGAAAATGAGGCTCTACTATTTCCACAAGTGAAAAATATGCTTCATGGAATGATAATGGCCTGTCCACTGTCTACCTGGAAATTACTATTAGGGCTATTATGTAAAATATAGGAAGCACCATAAATTGCCTTCTTGAACATTCTTGATTATTTCTTGTTTTTAATATGCCAGCCTGTCAGTTCACAGTGGAGCAGAGGACTGTCTGATCTGATCACTGTATTGTGTTACATCCATCACATCATTAACTTAGAATTGGCCCGTGCATAGCCTAACAAAAGCGCTATCTGAGTGGCCCTGTGCCAAATAACTGCTGTATTATACTGCCTTACAAAGGCAAAGTGCAGTAACTATTTTGTCAAAATTGAGTTAAAACTGAAAGTGTTCTTTACACCGCATTCCGCATTATTACGCAGATGACATTTTTCGCTGTTTCCCCAAATAATCAATACAAATGACAGTCGTCATAATTTTCAAGTCATTAGCCATTAGAGTACAATTAAAACGTTTTTGAATGAACCTTCCAATGATATCGGTATTTTTTTTAAATTATAAAAAACTTAAAATGCTCTGTTCCACATTATTACGCAAAATAGTTTTGTAGTGTTGTAATCAAAATTTCTTTCTTTTTTTCCAATTTACATCAAAACAGTTGGAATTTGGTACCTTCTAAATTACATTTCAATGTTCAATACTTGGTGATAAGCTATTTGTCTTAGTAACTGGAATGCTGCGTTTAACATTGAAGTCAATGGCAGGGCATTGCATGGGAGTTATGGAAGCCCAGATATCCTTGATGCTTTGCTCTCAGCTGTTTTTGTTTGTTTGGTCTGGTGACCCACACTTCACTCTTCAATATACCCGTAGATTTCTATGCCACCTGCAGGTGCTTTGGCGGTATCGACATTCTAACTCACCAGTCATAAAACCCCATTGAAAATGAATGGGATGTTATGTCTGGTGTCTTAGAGCAGTGTTTCTCAACAGGGGTGCCGGGGCACCCTGGGGTGCCGCAGGCCACCCTCAGGGGTGCCGCGGAAATGTGGCTCATAAATAAAATTATGTATAATACATATTTGTGTAAATTGATAAGTTAATGTTAGTCAGTGGAATCTTTCATCTGCCATTTACGCACAATAAAGTAAATATAGGTCGCCCCAGTCAGCTGTAACTTCGAACGTGTCGTGTGACGTCTCCAAATGTGTTACTTTTCTAAGCTTGTGTGGTATCGGATGCGATGCCATGTTACGGCTTGTTGGTTTGGGGTGCCTTGAAATTTTTCATGAATTGAAAGGGTGCCTCGCCTAAAAAAAGGTTGAGAAACACTGAGCTAGAATGTCATCACCTTCAAAGCACCTAAACGTGGCAGGGAAATCTACGGGTATATTGAAGAGTGAAGTGTTGGTCACCAGCCCAAACAAAAAAAAAACAGCTGAGAGCAAAGCATCAGGGATATCTGGGCTTCCATAACTCCCATGCAATGCCCTGCCATTGACTTCAATGTTAAATGCAGCATTCCAGTTACAGCTTATAACCAAGTTTTGAACATTGAAATGTAATTTAGATGGTAC
This sequence comes from Engraulis encrasicolus, assembly GCF_034702125.1. Lineage (NCBI taxonomy): Eukaryota > Metazoa > Chordata > Actinopteri > Clupeiformes > Engraulidae > Engraulis > Engraulis encrasicolus. Next base: position 42,627,280 of record NC_085872.1, on the reverse strand, counting down.
CAAATGCCCACTGTTTTGACGTAAATGGGGTAAATTTGGATAACAACACTACAAAACTGTTTTGCGTAATAATTTGGAACAGAGCATTTTGGGCATTTTAAGTTTTTTAATATTTTAAAAAATACCGTTATCATTGGGAGGTTCATTCAAAAACGCTTTAATTGTACTCTAATGGCTGATGACTTGAAAATTATGACGACTGTCATTTGTATTGATTATTTGGGGAAACAGCGCAAAAATGTAATTTGCGTAATAATGTGGAATGCGGTGTATTGCCTCTTTTCCACTTGTGTTTTTCTGGTAGGCCTTCTGCTCGACTCAGGCGCCACTTTTTGCTTTTTGAATAGGCACGACACAGCTCAATAGAAAAGAAAAAAGTGCCAGCTGAGTCGCGCTGTGTCAAGCTGTAGGCCTACCAGAAAAAAGTGGAAAAGAGGCATACACCTCCTTTAGCTTGTGACAAAGCCTTGAGGTTCAAATGTGTCCTGTTTTAGAGATAGTGTTATGTCAAATTTGCCGTAAAAAAAATATCCAATCTAATACCAGCCTTTGAAGGCATTTTTGTCAGTTTCAATGTTGGCATAGCTACTGCACTTTGCCTTTGTAGGGCAGTATAAATGAAGAGAGAATCAAAAGGATTAAACAACACTACACTGATCAATTCAACTGTGTGGCATATAGTCTAAAAACGCCGACCAGTTTCAACCTCACCGGGTCTTCGTCAGGGAAGACCCGGTGAGATTGAAACCGGACGGCATTTTTAGACTATGCCCCAGTTTACAATAAAGGGTTTTTAACTTAAAGAACTTTATTTCTCCTTGGCTCATATGCAAGAGTTGCCTGAAGTAGGCCCAGTGGCCAACAAGTCTACGAAAAAGGGACTTCTGTCTATTTGACTTGTATTTGGAGTTTTCATCAAGAGCGCTCAGCTTTTTCCTCTCTCTCAACTGTGTGGCAATCAGGGGACAGGGACCAAAAACCATCCCGGACATGTTTGTCCTCCTCAAAACCCCAACAGCATCAGCTCCTGAGGACTGGCGGCTTACAGAGAAATGCCCTGCATGACCAGGGATCAGTGGTCCCTGACTCAGGGAAAAGGGAGACCCAGAATTGGTTTCTGATGTATAAGGTGGGAGGGCCATTCATATGAATCCCTCTTGGGCCCAGGCAAAGCTGTCAGCGGCCCTACATGTGACCATGGATGCCGTGGATGTTTGAGGCTTTTGAGTACTTTACTCAAGTACTTTACTTTTATCTTATTTATTGTTTTTTTTTTTTAATTGTCTTCTGGAAAGAGGGACTGGTCTGATTGATTTTTTTTTATACCTGTTACCGTGACAAAGAAAATATAGCCTCTTCTACATATATAGGGTTCTTAAACCTGAGGAAGAGCAACAACCCAAGTGCTCAGTGACACCTGCTGGGCTGCCTTTGAACAACAGGTTTTGGTGTTGGATTGTCTCCCAGAACACCAAGTTGTTCTGCACAGGCATAACGTTAAATAAAAACACACACTTCCATATTAACCATTTGTATTGCATTGGCTCTTGGGTAAAACATTGTCATTAACAGCACATGATTTATTTGTGATCCAATAAACCCAGCTGAAAGGTTGGCTGAATTGCAGTAGGAAGAATTGAACATGTAGGCCTGGCCTACAATATATATATATATGAAGAGTTGAGATGCAAAACCCCCTAACTCCATTTCTGAAGACCTGCACTTTTATATGTTTAGGAGAACCCCGTTGTTGGTTTAGTTTACATTCATGTACTTGATAATACATATAAATAGTTATATTACATAAATAAAATCTAAAAATATGCAATTTTGATAGCTTTGTATTAAATAAAAATGAATTAAGATTATTTTCTGAAAAGGCACTTTTCTCTTCAACTACAACTCTTCATATATATATATACACCATGTGACTCTCTTCTCTAGCAATTATTTCCCTCTTGTTCAAAGAGCTGGATGGCAGTGCATCCACCCAGGAATCTCTACTTCTAAAACTTTAAAAACTTTTTTTTGTCTTTTATGACTTTATTGATGATAGGACAGTGTGAGACGTGGACAGGAAACGGATGGGGAGAGAGACGGAGAGAGAGAGGTCGGCAAATGACCGGGGCTGGGAATCGAACTCAGGTCAACCGCATGGTAGACGAGTGCCCTACCGGTTGGCAACGGCAGGGCCTCCACCACGGTCTCTGTATACACTTCCTGCTACTTGAGACATGGAGGAGGCTGTGCCCAAGAATGAAGGAATGGTTTCTTATGCTGTAAAAGTTACACATTAACTCAGCTCCCCTCAGTCATCCGATTCCCATTTCCTTCAACCTTTGCACAACATGCTTACATATTATGTTCTCTCTCCAAGCTTAACCAATTAAGACAAAAAATATTGTTTCATAATGTGTTGACTTTCAAAGGTGAAACAGTGGATTACCTGCAGCAACATTTTGGTATGTAAAATGTATTCAAGTAGAAAGGGCACTTACAAATGTTACTATGAGATCCAATGTCTGAGATACATCACATGATACTCATGTGACTGCTCGTAATGGTAAACATTGCATTTAGCAAATAAAGCACATTATGGAGGTATTTATTATATTAGCCTATTTTATTACAAGGCTAATGTGTTGATAAGTGCAGCTTTGGTCAGAGTAGAAAAGGAATGACTAGAAGTATAGGGCATATGAGCTGGGAATTGAGTTGTTTGGTTAAGGTGTCTAAGACGGAGAAATATCAAATGTCAAATGAAAGCATAATTTGTTGGCTTTTCGTGACAAGCTTTGTGCTTACTGCTGCATGCTCTGTCTGGTTATTTTTCCAGTTGCAGTATGTATTTCTGAAGCTCATGATACGGTTGCCATTGGAAGCAAGAAACAACATCATCAATCTGCTTGACAACTTGAACTTGGAAAAGTCTTCAGTGCCGGAGGTCAAAAACACAAGTAAAGTCTGTCTCTCTATCATAATAAAAATACAAGGTTACATGGGTTACACCACAGGACAACGGGGTCTCTTTAAAACTATGTTTTTCCATAACTCTTAACAACATCTGTGCACATTGAATAGAATCATATGCATGTGTACTCAAGGCTTTATGAACAGTGGTTCCTTGTTGAGATAGAAAAGTGTATTTTAGAGTATAGGACACTTATTTTTATCAGAGTATAAAGATGTGCACATGTATCCATTATGCATGAAAATTATACTTTTGGTTTTGAGGTTACTCAGAAATAACTGTCTTAGAAGTAGAGACACGTTAGATTTATGTTCATTCACACCACATATTATATGAATGTGTGATAGAATGGACTCAAACACTTCACCTATGGCAGGAAGAGATACATCCAGGATCAAAAAATGAGAATAAATTCTCTGACTAAGGCACTCCAAATTAAAATGTCTTTATTTATATGACAGGTCCTACATGGACATATTACATATTAATATGTCCATGCAGGACCTGTCATATAAATAAAGACATTTTAATTTGGAGTGCCTTAGTCAGAGAATTTATTCTCATTTTTGATCCTGGAAGTACTATACCTTGGACTAAAGAGCACCCAAACCCAAGAAGCCAACAAACTATCTGGATAAGAGCACGCCATACTCCACAAACAGGAAGAGATACATGTTTGGCCAAGACAGGCAGGGATCTGTAACCATTCAAAGACCTACAGTATAAACCACTTAAAAGTAAAGTATTTAAGACTGGAATTTACAGCATGGTGGTGAGCTTCCCATTAAACCTGTAATATTCTGACCTTAATCACACTTGAGCAAGAGACGGAACAAAACAAGGCAATCAGGACTTTCTGAGAGATAATGTTAACAATGTCACTACAATCTATACCAGGTGTCACCAACGTTGTGCCCGCGGGCGCCAGGTAGCCCTCCAGGAGCTTCTGAGGTGCCCACCAAGGATGTTGATAAACAGTGACGACTACCACATTTTAGTCACAGTTAATGCTTTTCTTGATGATTAAACATGAGATTATTTATTCTTTATAACCTATAAGTAAATTATCATTCAATAATAGTGTGATTTGAGAATGATGCCAAGACATCAGTAGAGGATTTTGAACAAAAGTGGCCCTCGGGTAGTCCTCAGAAGCCCCCGCGTAGCCCTCGGTAGCCCTCAAACCCAAAAAGGTTGGGGACCCCTGTCTATACCCTACAGTACAACATTTTACTAGACCTTTATTGAAGATTACTATAGCCTGCGGCAATTTTTTGGGAAACCATTTTCAGGATCTCTTTAGAGAGTCTTAAGGAATGGTATAACTGTGGGGATCATTCTGTCAGGTTGAAGCTCAACATAAATTATGACTATGTTTTTCTCAGCACATTCAAGTCAAGGGATTACAAAACAATATGCATACAGCAGGCTTACTCTGGAATGCAGGACGTGACACACTTATGGGTGAAATGATACCTCAAAAATAGACCCTGACAAATACTCCCCACATCCTTGCTGCACACACATGCACACGCACACACACACACACACACACACTCACAACCACAACCACAATCACACACACACACACACACACACACACACACACACACACACACACACACACACACACACACACACACACACACACACACACGTGTGTGCTGGTTAAACAAAATGGACCGAAAAATTAAGATTATGTTATTGTATTTACAGGAAGATGTGGAGAGGATGTCCTTACCGGTGCCTCAGGATGGCACTTATTGGGGTACTCATGTGGCAAAGCCCAAAAGCACAGTGCTCAAATATTAAAGGTAAGGATCCACCATGTCCATCCCTTAACCATCACACTAACATGGTCTAATGGTTGATTAATGGCAGAGTGACAGTCTATATTGATTAGTCTCTTTTGTGTGTCAATTGTGCATCAGAAGATGCAACTGAAAACACCATCAGAGTATTCCAAAGAAATCTCCTGGAAGATAGCAGCCAGTCTGGGAACGACACAGCAGGTAAGCACCTTATAAGCACACAGTTCTCTCTCTCTCTCTCTCTCTCTCTCTCTCTCTCTCTCTCTCTCTCTCTATCTCTCATACTCTCTACTGTTATGTTCCCAATGTGTCAATGTCAACAACATCCCTTTTCTGTTGTGCGTGGCTTCTGGAAGTCGACCCAGGCAGTAACGCGGGCTCCTGGCCATACCTGCTGGCCGCTCTTCTCACCATGATCGCCGTGCTCCTCTTCATCTTCATGGCTGTCAAGTTACGACTCTTCCAGCGCTACCTGGCCAGCTACCGCCACATGCTCCTGCAAGAGGGCGACACCGCCAGCCAGTGCGAGCCGCGAGGCCTTGAGGTTGAGGTGGGTTTCGCCCCCTCCAGCGTGATGGAGAGGGTTCCCCCGCGCCGCCGCGGCCCCCTGGAGCCTGACGATGACGACGACGGGTTCATCGAAGATAACTACATCCAGAGTGGGGAGAGAGAACGGGTGGAGAGGGAGAGAGAGCAGGAGAGGCGTACAGCAGGGGACGATAGTGATGATGATGAGCTGGACCTAGACCAGTATGAGCTGGACCTAGACCAGTTCACCATTGGATGAGATCAAATTAAAGGGGGGGGGGGGGGTCCCCTCAAGGGCTGACAATGCTGGTGCATTGATTTGCTTGCCTGTTGCTGTTTGTTTTTCTTTTTATCTTTTTTTTTTAAAGAGTGTGACTATTTATATCTGAGAATGGATGGAGTCAGCCTATGTCAGTATCCTTTTTCAGACATTTAACATATGCACATCCCTGGCCAAGAATACTATACTGTATATTGTATTTCAATTGTGTCGTACACATTGTTGCTGATCAAAAAATGATTTTCATAACAAATTCAGTCAAGCAGTTAATACATTTTAAGACTGTTAAAGGGACAGTTTGGTCAATTTCAACATGCAGTTGGAATGCTCACACTACCCTGGACTTGTCAGTGCCTGAGATTTTTTTTTCTTTTTCTTCAGCCGTTTCCGAGATCCTAGTCATTGTAATGGGGGCAGCTCTTTGTTTACATTTCAAAAAAACATTTTTATTTATTCCCAAAAACATCCAAAAGGTTATAAAACATCAGCAGACAACTAGCAAATAGCAGTACCTTTTGGGAAAATATTTGTAGTTGGCCTATGTTTAATTTTTTAAAAATGTAAACAAACGCTGCCCCCATTAGAACTGCTCATATCTTGGAAAGGGCTGAGCCGAAAAATGTGGCATCACCAGGTACTGACAAGTCAAGGGTAGCGTGACTGTTGAATATGGTCTCAGACCCATGTGCATGTACTGTACATAATGTGTATCCCCTATTTGTAAAAATGAACAAAAATGAATGAAGAGACGTTGCTTCAGTCTGTTAAATTTGTTTCATAAAGTACTTCAGGAAACATATGCATATCTCCTGGATTTGTAATCCAACTGCAGACCAGGAAAAGGCCTCTCTGAAATGGAATCTCTGCCTTTAATGACTCATTGGTGATGGTTGGAGTGTGATGTGCTTCCATTAGTGTCTGATGAGGAAACAACCGTTTTGAGGACCGTCAGAACAGAAAAGCAGATAAGAGGAAGATGTATTCCTCTTCTTCCTCACTAAGTAATTCCTCAACACTTTTCCTCTCCTCTTGCTGCATGTCCTCCTTCATCCCCATGCTCCATCTCCTCCTCTCATGGGGCGCATCCCAATATGTGACCTTGCCTCCTCCACTTGCGCTTGTCTCCTCGCCCCGCCTCCTGGCCCCTCCTCCGTGGAGAAAACGATAAAGTTTCCCAGCTGTCAGCCTAGCCACAACAACTTTTGAGGGACTGTTTTTCATTCACCATAACAATTGCAAACGAGAAAAAGACTCTATAATTGAGCTTTTGCAAGATATTGAAATATAATGCTGTTGTCAGTGATGTCATCATGACGAGAAGCGAGTGGAGGAGGCAAGTGGAGGAGGCAAGGTCACATATTAAAACGCACTCATGCAGTCACTCATATCAAACTGGCCTGGCTAGAGGCAGAGTCCCTCCATGGCTGTGGGTTGGGGCCCGTGCTGACGGTGTACACCCGCACTCGTCTCCGCCTGCCGCGCCTCCTCCTCCTCCTCACGTCCCTCCGCATCTGCCACGCCGCCACAGTGGAGTACACCCCTACGCCCAGCACCACAGTGCCCCCGCAGGCCAGGAGGACCACCCCTGACAGCAGCATGTCCTGCTCCCCCAGCCCCAGCAGGGTGCCTCCACACACGGCCACCCCAACCCCAGCGGCCAGCAGCAGTGCCGGGTCCATCCGGCCGCCGGTGCGGAGCAGCTCCACGCGCCTCCGGCTGCGCACGCAGCCCATGTCCTGCACGGCAGAACTGAGCAGCTGCTTCAGGAGGACGGCCAGCGCCAGCAGGCAGAGTGTGGAGCCCACGCCCAGACGCCAGGCGGCCGAGCGGCCCGACGCGGAGGAGGCCGTGGAGAGGAGGCCGATGCCGCCCAGCCCCAGGCCCAGCACCAGGCCCACGGAGGCGCCGTAGCAGAGCAGGGAGACGCGCGGCTCCCCGAACCACCAGAGCTCCACCTGCTCCTCCAGGGTGCGCCGCTGCACCCAGGCCAGCTCGGAGCTCGGGCGGGCTGGGGGGCCGGGGGCCGGCCTTGCCACGGGCAGGCGATCCATCTCAGCCATGTCTCCGCCACGGCCCACCACGACCCACCTGGATCACTGAAGGGCCTGTGAAGAGAAGAGTTGCAGGAAAACATGAGCTGCCGATCAGTCACATCATGACCAAAACAATTAACTTCATAGTACAGTATAGTATAGTATAGTATCACTGACATGTATGCATAATAGGTCAGTGTAGTATAGTTAAGCATAGAATAGTATAGTATAGTATAGTATAGTATAGTATAGTATAGTATAGTAGGATGGGATAGTATAGGCTGATATCATATAAACTATATATACTATAGTTTATATACCATCCCTGGTGTAGCATTACATATAAAAATATTGCTTTCTGTAGCATACTTAATATCTATTTGTAGTTGTAGCCCCAACATGGCAACTCACATGCATGCAACAACACACATGCCCCCACACTAATGCATGTCAACATAACAGACAAAATGAACAGAGGTGGTTTCATCAAAGTGTGAATATAACAGAGAGAAAGCAGTCTCAGAGCACTCACCTCACGAGCCTTGTGAAAGTCCCTGCACCAGTGCAGACATGGAGCCCGATAAGCCTGCTGATGAGAGAGCCTCTCTGCGCCCCTGAGCAAAGTTGCACCAAGTCCTCATGATGCGTCTCGGAGAGTAAAAAGAACTTCGTTGTAAACAGAACTTCATGTGACACGCGCCCCTGGTCAGTCGGCGTGCTCCCTGCTCAGTCAGGGAGTTCCTTGGTGTTGTCGTCGTGGTGCTCCGTCTGTGTGACAGCATATTCCATCCATCTCCTGCCTGCCCTGTCTCACTCACTCCCTCCACCGCTTTCATTGTTGGGATGTGAGCGTTTGTTGTTTGTGGGACGGTCGGTGAGTCTGTCACTTGGTCTCTGTCGGGGGGGCGAGGGGCGTGCTGTAATGGCTGGTGGTGAGAGTAGAGAGAGGGGCGTGGGTGGCAGTTTCACAGGGCCTCATGGTAGGCAGTGCCAAGCGTCAAGGGCAGCAACACAGAGCCACAGCTGTCAGGGCCATGTTGTCACTCAAATATCACTCCACAGACACAATAGCTGCAGTCTCCTTCGCGTCTGATTCCAAACGGTGAGTCTGCCGTATAAAACAACCCCCCACCATCAATGAGCACAGGCACTGCATGCACATAGAGTCTCTCTTTCACACAGGCAAACATGCAAACATACACACACACATACCGTACACAGAGAATCACACACACACACCATACTCAGAGAAACACACACAGAGAGAAACAAACACACACACACACACACTCACAGAGCACACAACATGTGGCTGCCTGGTAGGATAGTGAGTGGACTGTGTCCCGGAGAGTGACATCCTACCCAGGCATTATGGGGGACAATGGGTCATCGGATGACTGCAGCAGCGGGGGGAGGGGGAGGGCAACACACTGTCCACAGGCGGCCTGATGTCACCAGGGCCAAATAATGGCCATTTTGTCATCAGCAGGATGGTGTCAACCCACGTGATTTGTGGCTGGTCCTCTGGTTGCCCACAATGAGGGACTTTTTTGTCCTTTAAAAAAATGCTGCTGAATGATAATGAGAACATAAATCTGAAGCAGCATTTCTGCTGGATTTGTTTTATTTTATTTTAATTGTAATGATTTTTTTTTAGATTAGTGTATTTATTTATGTTTATGAAGTATATATGCTTCCATATCAATCACTATTAATGAAAAATTCAGTCAGCTTATGTTGATGACGGATACAGTCAACAGTATCTTCTCAAGACACAAGAACTACCAAGGGTAAAATTACAGGTGCACTGTGTAGGATGGTGGACAGAGTAGGTATTGCAACTATGCAACACTGACACTGTGTTGCTGCCTATTACCAGATGTAATCTATTTCCTAAATAGTAAACTAAACTTACTCTAATATGTAGATTGCTGGAAATTCGAAATGACGTACCATGTCCAATTTCCCCCTTTTCATGTTTGAAAAGTGCAATTTTCCAAGTCATAATGAATACCTACAATTTGATCGTGGTGGTGTTTGTGGAAAACGTAACATTTCAGAATGGGCAACATGAATTCTGGAAATACTCTACTTTAAAATTCACACAGTGCACCTTTAAGTACTGTGCGTGTTGAGTTACCTTAGCACCATTTCCAGCTGCATCCGACGCAGCTGCCTCAACTATCCATGTTTTTTTATGTAAAAATTCTATATTCTGAGGTCGGGCTGTGTATCTGTGATAGCTGTTATGCCCTCTGGGACCAGTGCCATTAGCTAGTCAATTAACCTTGACACAGCAGTTCGAGGCTCCATTAGTGAACTAAATGTTTGACCTTTTCATGCACCAGTACAACAACTAACAGTGCAGGCACACGCACGCACACACACACACGGCTTACACAGGAGAATTTGATCTAAAGAGCATAAGTATGAAACAAATGTACTCAAACATTTAGTCTTAAAATGGCTTTTAATATCAGTTTGTGGAGTATGGCGTGCTCTTATCCAGATTGTTTGTTGGCTTCTTGGGTTTGGGTGCTCTTTAGTCCAAGGTATAGTACTTCCAGGATCAAAAAATGAGAATGAATTCTCTGACTAAGGCACTCCAAATTAAAATATCTTTATTAATATGACAGGTCCTACATGAACATATTAAAAACAAGGCCCACGCGTAGCGGCATGAGTGCCTTCTTCAGGGCAGTAACACGAAAAAGGCACTCATGCCGCTACACGTGGGCCTTGTTTTTAATATGTCCATGTAGGACCTGTCATATTAATAGACATTTTAATTTGGAGTGCCTTAGTCAGAGAATCCATTCTCATTTTTTGATCCTGAATGGCTTTTAATAGCCATAATAAAGTCAGTGAAATTGACACGGTAATGGAAAACTTGCATTAAAAAACAAAAACAAAACAAATCTGTCCGATTTCATTAGAAAAACATTTATTTACATATTACACTACGAGACTAATTTTAACATCTTTGTTTCTTATCCTCTTATCCAAGTAAATTGAATCAGTTATCACAGTACATATTTCTGAGTGTGTGCCATAATACACTTGCTACACTAATCAGATTTAATTTCATGTGCTCCCCCTAATATTCATATGCTGGATAATAATTCATACTCTGGCTAATATTTAAAAAATAAGAGAGAATAAAGTGTATCCTCCACAGCCGACGTATTCAGGTGGCCAGAGCGGGCAGCTTGGTGTTGCTGGTGGGGGTCCGCAGGGCGAGGCACTCCTCTTCCTCCAAGTTAAGGCGTGGGATGAGGCCCTCAAAGGATGCTCTCACTGCAAAAACAAACAAACAAACAAAACCCATAGAATCCTGTTACATTGCATTGAATCACATAAATGTCAAGAATGGTGAAGATTCAATGCTTAACCACATCAAGGACTTAAAGGGACACTGTGTGAGAGTTTTATTTCCAGAATTCATGCTGCCCATTCACTAATGTTACCTTTTTCATGAATACTTACCACCACCATCAAATTCAAAGTATTCATAATGACTGGAAAAATTGCACTTTTCATACATGAAAAGGGGGATCTTCTCCATGGTCCGCCATTTTGAATTTCCAGAAATAGCCATTTTTAGCTGCAAAAATGACTGTACTTGGACCATAGTAGAAAATATGTGTTTATTACTTAGTAAACTTTCATGTTAAGATCAAATTTGGCAATTAGCAGCATAGTTGCAGTACCCTTTTTGTCCATTTCCTGCACAGTGTCCCTTTAAAGGCCAACTTCCGATAAAACTCAGTTTTACTCACTCCTTTCGAAGATCGGACGGTCACCCCAAGTTAAACTCACTTGCAAGGCTCTCATAGCGGTGCGTCAACTCTCCTGGCTGTGTTTCCCGGTGTTTCCCAATTTACATCAATAATGCAGAGAAACGAGCGAATCACGAAAGCCTGTCTGTGTTTCGTCACGTCGAAAGAAGGCGTTGCCCACAAAGGTTTATATCGACCCATTTATCTAAAAACATGTCGAGTAATTTTTTTCTGCTTGTTTTCAAAACAAGCAACGTCTGGTGGTCCGAAACATAGCTTAGCTTAGCTATCAGCTGGTTGCTACTCTCAGGTACACACACAGCACAAAGCCTCATACATAAAGCCTGCTCACTCCGGTTGCTCCGTGCCTACAGCTCGCCTAGGGGTCGCTGTCGAAAGAGCACAGCCCTGAATGGAGCCTGCACGCCTCCGTTGGCGCCCCTATAGTGCAGTACCATCCGGGGAAGTGGCGACTCTGTTTCCCCTTACATTCTCTCCCAAGGCTGGAGGACTGAGCCAATCAGAGACGCGTTTCTTTGAGAGCAGGAGGAGTGAGCCAATCAGAGACGCATTTCCACGAGAAACACGGAACACTCTCTCGTTTCTCCACAAGCCACCTTGCCAGCTTGCAAAAACGTCTTGAAACAAAGCAACCAGAACGTTTTTTAAAACAGGACCAACGCGTAACACATTCAATAACAATTGGGAACACGGCAATATTAATTAAATTACGTTGAGAGGCGATCTTTAAGAAAAATGTGATTTCACACAAAATGTACAGTCAATGCGGTGAATAGTTGCTGTGAGAGCAGTAGTTCTCTGCTGTGTGTGTTCATGTGCAAGTCATAAATGTGGAACTGACACTTGCTGTTTCTGAGAAGACTTGAGGATCCTTCCATTCCTCCTTTTTCTGAGTGGCATTTGCTGTCGGTCAGGCTCTTAGGCTTGCTCCTCTTGGTGATGGTGGCCTGGCACTCGTAGTCGTGGATCTGGGTTCGCAGCATACGGAGCTCCCGCCGCAGGTCGTTGATCTCTGTGATCAGTGAGACATTCTCCTGAGGGGCCACAAGTCCAGTCAAGTCAGCTTTTATTGTCAGTTTCTTCATATGCGCAGGTAATACAAGGAAATTGAAATGACTTTTTCTCTCTTATACCATGAAAGGACATAAACATACATGGGACTGACAATTACAGACTGACATCAAAGTGCAAGACACGACTAACAGTGGAAGTAACAGTGATAGTCCAATACCCATAAAATGATGACACACCACACACACTTGCTTTCTGCCGCAGGACCACTGAAGGTAGCACAAATGCTTGATTCATGTATTCATATTGGGAGGGGGAGTTGATAACAAGGAGAACTTGTTCACAAACACACACAAAAACACAAACACACGGACCGACATAATTTTGTTGCTCTCTGTGCGGTGTACGTCGGCATCTTTGGCCAGCTTCTTCTTGAGTGAGGCCACATTCCTCTCCAGGTGCTCCCTCTGCCGGCAGTACTCTCGCTCGATGTCCTTGTCCGCACCCACTATCTCGACCTACAACAGGAACATGTTTCAAATTCCCTCCACGCAGTGAATGTTGACGATTATGCCCACTGTTGTAGGTAAGTCACTTTGAATTTTAAAAAAAAGAGAAAACAACAACATTCACTAAAATAGTGCTTCAGCTCACAAAGGACACACATGCCCCATGCCAACCACAACCATAATATCCATATCCAGACAAAATACAGGAAGAGGCATACATAGAATGTGAAATGTCTTTTGGTATATGAACACCTCCAGGCGTGGGCCGACCACGGTGGCACCTGAGAGAGGGACGGAACCATTGCGATACTCCGCCCCCAACAATATCTCATAAATGGCCAATTACCGCTATTAGCATTTGTAAAAACAATTTTTTTTAGATACTCTGTGGTTTTTTTTCGCGAGGGGGCAGAGCTGCAGTGGGGTTGGGGTGCTAGGGGGGACGTTGGCCAGGGCGCCAATCATCAGCCCAGTAAATTACAGCATTGGCTTTGTGGCGAAGAGGTCCATGAATGACGCTGTGCTGAGTCATCATGGCACTGTGTGGGCTGTGGTGGGTGGAGGGTACAGCTACAGTGCTGTAGGTGTGCACAGACTCACCACATCGCTCTGCTGCACGTAGTGCTCGTACAGCTCGCGGATGCTGTCCTTCAGCTTTCTGGGCTCCTGGATGAACAAGACACAGTGGTGCAGCTCCCTCTTGAAGCTGTGTACCAGGGACTCCACATCCTTCACCTGGGTGACCAATACACACACACACACACACACACATGCGCACGCACACACACACACACACAAACACACCTCATCAGCCGATAAACAATACAGCCTCAGACTCTGCAAAGGAGATCTAATTGCCTAGCCGCATCGACCCAGATCGGCCTTCATGAACTTGATTCGATGTGGGTCTATGAAGGCTAGGCAATTACATATTAAATTGTCACCTATATAGTGTATATAATTGCAGTACTTCATGTGATTGCTACATTGTCTTCAGCAGCAAAAGCATAATGACCAAGCAGAGCAGAGCAGACTGAAAGGAACATGCCTATTCAAACTCACCCTCCTCATCTCCTTGTGCAGCTCTCTGTCTGTAACCTTCACCTTAAGCTTCAGTTCAGAGTTGTTCAACTCCAGCTGTGTGTTCTTCTTATGGAACTTATCCAGTTCAGTTTCCATCTGCCAGGAAGAAATTAAACCGATTCATGTTCGCTGTTAGAGCTGCAAGTATTTTCTTAAAAGGCGATTAGGCTTATTACTTCAAAAGAAAGAGGTTTACTGCACACTTTCTTGACTTAATGCTCATTTGTTCAGAGTGAACAACGCGCTTCGCTGTCGTGCGTCATCAGCCATGCCTGAGCGAACCTGATGACACACAGAGGCGAAACCCGCTGTTCGCTCTGAATAAACGAGTGTCAAGTCAAGAAAGTGAACGGAAAACTTCTTTCTTCTGAAGTATTGAACACTCCTGCGTTTACCAGCAACTAGAAGCTGTGCATGGAACTTTGAGCTGTTGGCTATTAGGCTGTTGTTTGTATTGTATGAAGAAACAAGCGATTACACTATGTCGTAACAAGCCGACCTGATGAAGATTTAATTACTAATGTCAAACAACTATCCTCTGAACATAGAGGCAACTGTGGAAGTGAAATATTTTAAAAACACATTATTTGACAGACAGGATTGCGTTACGCACCTCTAGGATTTGCTCTTTCATTTCTTTGATGTCATTCTCCCGGGGCTCAATCTGTTTCTTTAGCTCTTTGATCTTGTAGTCTAGTACGAATTTGAACTTTTCAAGCTCCTGATTCTTCTTCTTCAGTTCATATATTCTCTTTTCCTGAATATGAGACAAGTTAATTGATTTAGAAATGTTAAAATTTAACAACAAAGGTTTATGTGAGGTATGAAAATACTTCAAATTGTGTAAACAGTTGCATTGTTTTGCCATTGCCAATGTCTGCAACCAGTCTCATAATCATTCATTATTTACTAGCGTATATAAAAGTCATAATGATTTATTCGGACCCAAGCGGAGAGATCATGCTCCGCTCAGGTCTCAGGCCGGCGGCATACTCCTGGCGTCTCCAAGCTATGCATTGCCCACCTTGTCCTGGATGGTCTCATCTCTCTCCATGATCTCCTTCTTCAGGGTGTGGATGTCCTTCTCCAGAGATCGTGTCACAGCCTGCTGCTTCTGCATGTCCACCTTGTGTTTGTCAATGTCCATGCTGCGCTCGTCTATCTCCCGCTGCAGGCTGCTTAACTACAACAGGCAGGCTCTTCTTAGTATGTCTATATACAGTGCACAGCAGTCATACGCTCAAAGGATGTCGCATTACACTTACTCTATGATCGTTTTGGAAATAACTTTTCTTCTTATTGGAATATTGTTCAAAATGTTACTTTTAAACAGGGGTGTACTCATTATTACTGTGCACTGTATACAGGCTGTTCCATCAGCATATGTCTTTTCTATACATACACTACCGTTCAAAAGCTTGGGGGTCATCCTAATTTTTCCAGTTTTTTTTTTTTTTGCTATTCAAGTTGTAGACATCTTGACACACACACACACACACACACACACACACACACACACACACACACACACACAGGTTGGGTCAATGTTGATTCTGAAACAGTTACAAACCACACTGTTTACCGAAAAATACCAAACTCACCTTCTTTTTCATGATTCCCGTCTCCCCCTTCAGACAGAGGTTGATGTCCCTCTCTTCCTGCAGGATCTTCTCGTACTTGATGCGTATGCACTGGATCTCCTGGTCACCGTCCTCCTCAATCTGGGTCTTGGTCTCCTCAAACTCCCTCAACTGCTGCCTGGCATCCTCCTGACACTGGGGCAACCAGAGCACACTAATCGATTACAGTGGTGTAGTTTACTTTTGTATTTGTGCTATTCTAAATAATAGATCAATCAATTTTAGGTGGGTATACTGAAATCCCTGAAATTTTGAGGTGGGTATAGTGCGTATACCGGCATTTTACTACACCACTTATTGAATAGCCTCCCCTCTCCAAACCACACAATGGATGGCTTAGCTACTTTGGCAGAAATCTAACTCTTCCTTCCTTCCATTACATTACTTATGAAATGTACATTTATGCCTCTTTTCCACTGCCGGTTTTCTGGTAGGCCTACAGCTCGACGGAGCGCGACTCGGCCGCCACATTTTGCTTTACGATTGAGCTGCGTCGTGCCTATTCGAAAAGCAAAAAGTGGCTGCCGAGTCGCGCTGTGTCGAGCTGTAGGCCTGTAGGCAAACGCCAATTACACGCTGAAGAAGGGCTCTGCCCAAAACGTTTGTGGGCGAATAAACAAAGAAGAAATCTGAAGAGTGCTGTCCTTCGCTTCATTCATTCATTTATGTTTTTTGTGGGATTCAGCACCCAGTTTAGAAGTGTTAAATTAGCCTATTTAGTCGATAGTGTGAGCGCGTCTTCTCCATTTTTCGAGCTGGTAGGCCTACCAGAAAAACGGCAGTGGAAAAGAGACATTAGTTTGCCCACAGCCGTGTGCTCTGGCCGTGTCCTGTACCCGTCCAGTCCGTACCTGCGTGAGCACCTGCTGCCTGTCCTGCTGCTTCATCTCGTAGCTGCGTGTCAGCTCCTGCAGGGCCTTCTGCTTGCTGCGCTCCTTGGTCTGCAGCTGCTGCTCATAGTCCTCCTGCATGCGCTGGCACTTCAGCTGGAGCTCGTGGTACTTCTCGTACTCCAGCATCAGCTTCTGGTTGCTTGTCGACTCTGTGGGGTGTGGTCAGAATGTGAGTGAGTGGGAAGTTTTATCTACCATCCATACCATTCATGCATACGTTACACTGTTACGTTTTTCGTTTTTGCTTTCAAATGACGTTCTATTTTTATACATAAATAATGAGTAACTTCTATGTTGTCTATGTTTTTTTTTATTAGTCTCAACCAGGGTCTCCACCATGGCATATTTCAAGAGACCTGCACATTTTTCCAACCACGTGTGAATTGTCCGAAACCACATGGTATTGCACTAATGAAATGTAGTGGTTAGGACAAAGTGTGTGCGTATAACTAGGTTAATAATGATGTGTGCATCATAGTACAGACTTAATAGACAGAGGCATAGATCTAGCCTTGTCCTAAAATAAACTTGAAAATGGATTGTGTGTCTGCTTAAACTAGAATAACACATACCAAAATCTTGCTGTTCTTTTGCAAACTTTTCATTCACATCTGTCATGGTCTCCTGGTGAGACCACTCTTGTTTCTCCATGTCAGTTTTGAGTACCTAAAGATGGAATGAAAAGACCCAAATGTTGGACAAGTGCTAATACTATAATCTTAACGGTGAACATGCAATCCCCCCCATCGTTCCACCTTGGCTGTATTGAACTTGCTGTGCTATAATAGGCAAACCCTTGTGCATTGCAAATACTCCGATTCAGATACCCACAAGGTAGGCACAAACATTGCAGCCACTTAATGTACGCCGTACCTCCAGTGGCACACGGCAATAGTCATTGGTAAGTTAACTACCATAGTATTACACCACTATGCCATAACACAGGGCCTTTAGTAATGCCCTACAACTTGGCATTCTGGTAACAGCAAATTCATAACGCGGTGTCTTAACAGGTTAATGAGTATTTGTGCACTGAACCTGGTTCCTGGTCTTCAGGGCCTCTATCTCGTGCATGAACTTCTCAGAGAGCTCTTTGATCTTCTCGTTGTAGTTCATGTCCTTAAGCCGTAGCTGGTACTCGTTCTCCATCTTCAGCTCCTCTACTCGAGTCTTCAGCTCTGTCATGATCTGATTCTGCGCAGCGGGAAATGTGCATATCAGAGGGTAAGGCCAAGATGATGTTGGTGCTTATTGTAATCAGTTGTGCATGTTTCACTTCACATCATATCGACATAAATAAATACAAATTCTGAACTCATATTTGCTGTCATCCAGGTTGTTTTTTTTTATTGTTTACTCTGTTTCAAAGTCAGACCCTCACTATCACTAGAATTACTACAGGTTCTAGTATTATTATTTTTTTTTTAAAGATCTTTTCTGGCCTTTTCAACTTTATTGATGGTAGGACAGTAGGAGGGGTTGATAGGAAGCGAATGGCGAGAGGTTGGCAAATGAGCCCAGTGTCCTACCGATAGAGCCCCAGGTTCTAGAATTACATGTAACATGATGGTTGATGGTTGTACGGAAATGTTAAGACACTAATGCGCAAAATAAAGGCAAGCTACAGGGCCTGCTGTGAGGGGCAGCTAACCTTCTCCTCCAGGTCAGACTTGGTGATGAGAATCTCCTCAGCGTAAGACACGTCTTTATCCCTCTTCAGGCCGCGGCCCTCCTTATCGATGATCTTCCACACCAGGAGGCAGCCATCTTGAGACACCGTCAGCAGGTACTGGTCATCGAAGGTGACGAGCATCTGAGGACATAAACGGAGCTCTGAGCGGATTCTGGTCACATCCTACTGGAGTCCTAATCCACCAACCCCCCCCCCCCCAGGCTTTTTGCCTTTATTTTTTACAGAACAGTGGAGGAGAGACAGGAAATGAGTGGGGAGAGTGAGACGGGGAAGGATTAGCAAATGACCCTGGCCAGAATCGAACCTAGGTCGCCGGCGCAGTAACCCAGTGCCCTACCGTTAGGCCAAGGCAGGGCCCTGGAATCCCATATTCACATACCAAACAAGCAAACGATGCCAAAACCACAGCGCTCACTTTGTTAATGGCGGACGAGTGGGCCTGGTACTCTGTCCACTCCTTCTGGACGGGGATCGGGTACTTGATGGCCCTGATGGTGCCAGTGGAGGTGCCGGTGAAGATGGTGCGTCCCGATCGGGTCATTGTGACGGCGGTGTATACGGCATCCTCTGCCAACATCTCCTTCATGATCTACAGAGACAGCAGCGACTTGGTTTGAGGATCACTACTTTCTGATTCAGCAAACTAATGGTGCATTCATGTGGTCTTCCGAAGTAGATATTATCTAGTTGCGAAGTGGTATTTACAAGTGCGTTGCGTTCATGTGCTTTTTTGATGTTGTTTACAAATTAAAGATGGCGAACCAGAGTGAGACTTTTTACTAAAACGATTGTAGACTGTTGTTCATCAGCTACAGCAAGCAAATGAATTAGGAAGTCAACGGTAAAAATGCTGTATATTTTCTGACACTGTCATTTACCATGACTTTCAACTTAGCGTTGCCATGGCGAGAGTAGAGCCAGCTGTTGTGTGCGTCATCATCTCGTAAACTCGTTTCTTAAAATTTTCTACGAGTTGTCCAGTGGTAAATACCAGAAGCGGTGGCGTTCATGTGTGCTTCGAATGTCGGCGTTTGGTATTTACGATAATTACGAGACCACATGAACGCACTAATATTGTGAAGCCACCACAATTATGTAACAGTTGATATTTGTTTTTCGTTTATTTAACATTTCAGATATTGGCTATACACGTAATGTTCTTAACAACACTTGAATAACAGTGCTGTAGCCTCTTAATGCACGCCGTACCTCCAGTGACATGTGGTAATAGACATTGAAAAGTTAACTACCATAGTACTACAACACTATGACCTACCACAGTGCCTTTAGTAATGCACTACGACTTGGTAATTGCCATTCTGGTAACAGCAAATGTATAATGCCGTGTCTTAACGGGTTAACAATAGTGCCATTGAACTTTTGGTACTCTCACTGTGATTGACTTTGAAGACAACTCTTCCTCCCACCTCTTCTACATGCACATTTAACCATCATTAAACAACGACTGTACCTGGCAGTCCTGGATTTCCTTCAAGGTATGATCTGAGCCGACAGCAAAGATGTTCTTGCCATCTGAGGATATGGCCACACTATTGTAGCTGCAGGACTTCAGCACACTCTCAGATTCTCGCTTAGCAGTCTGGGTGTTCCACTCGTACACGGCACCATCCATGCCACATGACACCAGCCGATTATCATCCATACTCCATACCAGAGACCGTACCTGTAGTGTCAAAGGGGATCAGGGTAACCAATCACAGCAGAGAAACATGATGAGTGAAGTGAAAGCCTACAGTCCCATTCAAACTACAGGTCTTTTCTATAAGTGAACAGTGTTTTTGCTTGTAAATGCTTTGCACATTGCTCAAGTTAGATCTGTGTGTTTCCGCACAGCTTCGCGAGTTCGAATGTGTGTGGAACAAGGTGGAACCACATTCATCTGGTGAGAGCCAGGTTATTGCACACTTATTACACTGTTTGATAAAAAAAAATTGTTAGACAGACACCGAATCAAGCAATATTCACGTTACATTGTGTTAATGCGCTTGCCACTTTCTCACAGAGTGTAGCTTACCTTCCCGTTGTGTCCTTTAAGATTGAGCAGATTATCGAAAGTGGTGGTGGAGTAGATGTGAATGACATTTCCATTGGCGGCAGCAAACATGTGACCTCCGTGACTGAACGCACACTGACAGCAGAGGCAACAATTACAGTCAATCATCATCAATTACAAACAGCCACTCCATCATCTGTCATGCTAATTAGCCATTTCACAGACTGCTGTGCTCTCACGTGTGTCGTGCAGTCCAGTTTAGTGATCATCAGACAGCTATTCAGTCATCTACTGCTCTTTATAATGTGCTGTTCACCTATAGTCTTAATGTTCTCCTTCTTTCATGGTCTAACAGCCATCAGTGTGTGTGTGTGTGTGTGTGTGTGTGTGTGTGTGTGTGTGTGTGTGTGTGTGTGTGTGTGTGTGTGTGTGAGCTACAGAGAGAGCGTGGGTGTGTGTATGTTGACTGATGTAAGGCTTTTTGCTATACTCAGATTTTGCTATATGCTTACTGCAATGTGCAATAATGTGTATTAGGTCTTCGTCTATGTCTTGTATCTATGTATCTATGTAAGCTGTCAGACACCGCTCGGGATTAATAAAAGTTCTCTACTGTACTCTACTATCAAAACAAACCTTAATCCCTGGTGTTTCCATCTTTGGAGTTATTTCTTATCTGTTTGCCAGCACTCACCTCTCTGGAGCCACGCACAGTGAGCTCCTTAAAGACCCGGATGTCGTCTATGAGCAGGTTCATCAGCCGGAGTTTGTCAGTGAAGCCGACCAGTATGAAGAGGCCAGAGGGGTGGAGAGCCACGCTGTAGGCCTCCTCCTGGAACTCTTTATACAGCTCCAGAACACTGAAGTCATATGACAAACGCACACACACACACACACACACACACACACACACACACACACACACACTGATTTCCCAGCATGCATATCTGTGTATTAGTCTATCACTGCATTCTGTATATACCTATCACTAGAATCAAAGGTATAATTTCTGCAAGCAAAGCTTCTAGTTATGTTAATACTCTCACAGACCCTGACGACATGGGTTGCATTCTTTTCTACTGCCATGCAGTGGAATTACATACGTTTTCTTAAGATATGTCTGATTACAGTTAATTATATTAATATTACTCATATTTATACAGCTACTAAAATAAAAATAAAAAAACCCTGAAATTTTGTTGCAAACAGGGTTGTTAGGGAAACGTACTTGGTCTCATAGTTCCATATGCGTACAGAGTGGTCTAGTGAACAGGTGGCGATGAGGGGTTTGCGAATGCAGATGGACAGGCCAGTGATGGCCTTGGAGTGGAAGGAGTGGGACAGAAACTCAAAGTGGGCTTGTTCCGACTGAAATCAACAAGAGCAGAGGAACAGAAACACACACACACTCATGTGAGAACACACACCTTACCACAAGGCCAATAAGTGCATCGTCTTTTAAGCTAAATCAATATCATCAGACTGCACACATGAATTGATACAATAAAGAAACTATGTTACAGTAAGCACACAAATAACTATGCAAACATACAGTAATAGGATGCTTTCAACAAAACATCTGCAATGTCATGATATTTGGAAAGGGTAGTGGCAAAGTCATGCAAGCAACAATCCCATAGCAGAATTGGGGGGATGGACTTGAAAGGGATTTAAAAAATAATAATAATGTGAAGTCTGGATATACATTTGATAAAACGTGCAGAAGTTAGGGTATTTTTATTGGGCGTATCTATGGTAAGTCCTGCTGGACATGGCAGTACCTTGTTGATCTCAGTGGAGGCCAGTGTAATGTTATAGAGCTGCCCTCGGTCAGTGCAGGCAGACAGGCCCTCCTCTGATGGACTGATGCACAGTGTGGTGATCTCCTGCGCCTGGGCTTGGCTCGGCTCAACGGCATACGGATCTGGAGGTATCTGATGAAGGCACCAAAAAACACACCGTCCACACTGCATGCACTACTTGGCAACCCCAGACCAGACCATGGCGTTAAATTATTAACACTTGAGTTTGTACCTGTAAGCCAATTTCAGCAGGCAGTTGTATTGCTGCTAACTCTATCCTTGACTTACCAGTGCCCAATGACACATATTTTTTTGTTCAGCCCTTTCCAAGATCCTGGTCTACTAATGGGGGCATGGTTTAGATTAGTATTAGTAGTAGACACCTCATCACAGAAATGACTTTTGCGATGATATTTGTTTGGTATTTGAGTATGTTGAGACATTTCTAATGTCAACAATACAGAAATCTTTGTATTTAGGGTTCAGGGTCACATTCTTTTAAATGGACTGAAAGTGCTCGAGTCCGTAGTTACGGCACAGTACCTTTATCTCTCTGGTCTTGCGGTACTGGTCCTTCTCCTCTGTCTTCTCAAACAGGCACACAGTGCCATGGCCGGCGGAGCAGGCAAAGCCCTTGGAGTAGGCTGTGATGGCCGCGATGCAGGGCATGCTGGGAGTCTGGGCTGCATCCTCCTCAGAGGGGTCTGTCTCCTGTCTTGTGGACGGCACAGACACTCATGGGAATCACACAACAGGCTTCAGTCTGTGCCTCACATGCATGTACTGCAATTACTGTATGTATGCAATTCCTGGTGTGGGTGTGTAAATGTGTGTTATCGTGGTTGTGGGTGGGAGGCAGCATTTAACCCAACACTGTCCACAAGCTATGAACCCAGGTAAAGAACTAAAATGAATAATAATGGGCACAGTATACAGAACTCCATCATGTGAGCTACCGTGTTTACAGTTTTACAGCTTTGTGTGTGTGTGTGTGTGTGTGTGTGTGTGTGTGTGTGTGTGTGTGTGTGTGTGTGTTTAAGAGACCAGTCAAGCAAAGGAACCGACCTGTCTGCCTCATATGAGGTCTTGGAGCTGGCGTTTATCTCCCAACGCAGGTCGCCAGATTCAAACACCAGCAGGCGACCCATGTCCGTGCCAGCAATAACACGCTCCTCTGACATCCACGTATGGGCCATAAAATTCTGTGCCTCAAACTTGGTGGAGTTGCACTGTTTCAAGGCGCCCTCTGTGTAACGGTACTGCTTGAACACGCCATTGCCACTCACACAGATCAGTGTGTTGTCATGGGGGCTGAAGCTGATCTTTAAAATGATACAGAAAATCAACCCTATGCATCAGTGGCTTGTACATACTTGAAGGTGAAAAGTGTTTGTAAGGAACAACAATGACCACAGGAACAGTGACCACCACATAAATGACGTGTGTGTGTTTGTTTGTTTGTGTGTGTGTGTGTGTGTGTGTGTGTGTGTGTGTGTGTGTGTGTGTGTGTGTGTGTGTGTGTGTGTGTAAATGACACGTTGTGCTCAGTTACTTGCCTGGTAGACACTGTTGGGGAGAGTGGTGGTCTTGACTGTGGCTAAGACATGCTGCTTCTCCCACATCCAGAAGAAAAGGGTCCAGTCAGGGGCCCCAGACTGGCCTATAAGGAACTTGGAGTCTGGGGAAAAAGCCAAGCTAACAAACTCTCCGACCGGAAGGTCTCCGCCTGTCAGCACCTTTCTCCTACGGCTCTGCTCATGGTGCATATCATACACTGTGATGGTGCCCTTCTCTGCTCGCTCTGATACGGCCATGTAACGCCGGTTGGGGCTTAAGGCCATGGCAAACATGCCCTGGCTTTTCTCTGACCCTGTTGGCACAGTGACACATGGGTATGTTCAAGCAAATCATTCCTCTACAAATAGTACCAATTATAACCAGTGTTACTTTTAACTAGTTATTAAGGTGTCAAATTGTACAATCCAAATTATTAATGTTGTCATTATTATTATTGTCCACAAAATGAAGTTCAGTTTGTATACAAATGCATTTAATGAGCTCGACACATTAGGCCTACATTAAAATAAACATTAGGCCTACCTGGGATTAATTTCTGCCATTTTTGGTCAATGTTGTAACGCACCAGATTATTTCCACATGGAAATACTACTGTTTGCTCATCCAAGTAGCAAAGATTATTGGCAACTCCAGTTCGGACCCCGAATGTGTAATGTGATTGAGCGACCACAGCCATTCTTCACTGTGTTGCAGGTGATCCTGGAAATGTAGAGACAGTCTATTTTATTTTGCGTTACGTTTACAGTATGAACACAACATGGGATACAGTGTTTGATTTTCACACTATTTATGAAATGAGTAATTATTTAAAACGGCCCATCTGATTTTCTATGCAAACTCCTGCGCCCCTATTATCTTTCCATGCTGTGCATTGCTACCAAGTAGCCAGACAAACAACATAAGCCTACATACCGACAAATTGTGATATCGTGCAGTTTCTTGGCACACAATCTTCTTGAGTCATAGATGAACAACACTGGAAATATTCCAAAGTAGGAAGGGCACCTTCAAAAATAGGTAATATCTATTATCCTATGATTGATAAAGCTGAGTACAAGAAGTTAGAGGATCCATTTAAAGTTGTCAAGGTAACCTCAAACTGACGCGCTGCCTTGGTGACGAACCTGGGTCCACACGCGTTGGGCTTTTCTTCACCACTAGAGGGAAACAAGAGAACACGAACGATCCAGATTTTTGGAGTAGCATCCAACTGCAGTTTGCAGAAGTGGGCAGGTCTGGATCTCTGAGATCCCGCCCCTCCCATTTTGGACCTCGCCCCTCCTATTTCTCCTATTATGGTAGTCTGTACAGTCCCACGCCATCCCGACGTCACCCTATTTGAGAATTTGCGCCAAATGTCTTCTCCGGCGAATGCATTGTAGCCTACACTGTATTCTATGCACACAGTTTGTATCGTGTCTCGTCGTTTGGAGTGCTAAATAAGTAGGCTAAGGGATAACGGCCGACGAGGTGACCGGTTATACGAAATTAATGGCGAGGCGGCGGCTTTGAACTTTGGCGACGCGCTCAGCGCGGAGAGAAAGTTGCCTCCGCCAAGCCATTCATTTCGTATAACCGGTCGACCTCGAAGGCCGTTATCCCGCTTATCTGCCGTTATGGTAGGGTACTTTTTAAAAATCTATTATTGTCGGTAAAGTTGTAGGAACCATGTTCTATCAAGATAGAATATTGCTGTGCTGGCGTCCAACTTGACGCGCGTTTGGTAGCCGACGCTGTGATTATTTAATTTTCCTTTGGCCCTATAGGCCTACTACGTTGGGATGGAAGTTTAAAAACAAAAACTTGCGAAGCATTTCTATGCTGAATCGACATATGTCGCATCACGCGTCTATTTCCCCCTGCTGATCATCACAGGCTAGCCACCTCAACTTCGTGCGTAAAAGAGAGAGAGATAGAGAAAGAGAGAGAGATTACCCACGATAGGGTAATTTTTAATAACTCTCCACTTTCCCCTTTCACACGTGTTCCTTCCCCACAAGAGGAGAGTAGCCCAATTTAAAAAAAGGGATGTTTTCGGATCAATAACAAAGGGAAGGCAGCGGGAAATAGCCTACATTTTAAAAACCATGGGAGTGGAGCAGATGACGAGGTGACTCGTTTCGATACAATTGATGGCGAGGCAGATGCTTAGAATTTCGGTACAGGGTATTTTTGTCATCTATTGCTAGGCCTATCTGTAAATTTGTAACCTATGAATTATGCCAACTGCAGAATAATGTATGCGCACGTAGGCTAATCGGGCGTGCCTCTATCATATGCATGTAGGCTAGTAGAACTTTCAGGGCGACAGACTTGACAACCAAATGCATGAGTGTTTATTTCCATTTACATAGAATAATTTGTCCTTGACCTTACTTTCTCTTTCATAGTAAAGGAGAAGGGATTGATCCAATATGAAACGGTCTCTGCAACTGCTTTAGGTTCCATTGATTTAATGATAATGGTATGCGCTGTTAGACGGTTAAAAACAAAAGGTTAATGCTGAATGTGTCATGTGTCAGGGTGTCAGTTTGGAAGCGGGGCAGATGCGCGAAGGATACCAAAGGCTACTGCAATGGCCTGCTCAGAGTCCAGTCCCCAATCCTAAAGATATTGTGGCGACAGCATCCAGGCTTTGGGACTTTGAAGAATGTGCTCATGCTTTCGTTTTCAATGATGGGTACCTATGTTTAATTTCGAGCGGATCACACATGGAATAATTCGCCACTGCACAGGCGTTTTACTGCACTTTTCTTGTACCCATCTTTCGATTTTTAGAAACTGGCACCACATATCTGGTCTTCAAACTAAGATAGAAGATACACTTAATAATTAGGCCTATTCAAATTAGACCCATGCGTTAACAAATAGGCCTACTACATGTAGCTGTCCTTATATTAATTTCCCTCGGGATTAATAAATTATACTAAACAGCCTCGCGTGCTGTTCATCACGAGGTTCACTCAAAGCTCCCAGCTCGTGTTTCCTACACTCACCAAACCATTAGGCCTATACATTAGTGGAGTAGAGAGAATGGATCTACGATTTTATTTGTGAAAACTCTGCGTCTTTGCTCTGCACGGTGCAGTGACTTCCAGAGCTATTTTTCTTCCCGTGTAGAAGTTTAGCGCTGAATGACAAGGGGGAGGCAGTCGATGTGCTCAGGGGGGAGGAGGGAGATGTGCTCAGGGGGAGGAGGGAGATGTGATCCTGACCTGCCCCCCGCCCTGCACACTGCAGTTGAACATACTTGCATTTTTGGGAGGATGTGATCATGGTAAAAGCTAAACTATTTCCAAAAGACACGTTAAAAAAACCCACATTGATGCCACATAGGATAAAATAAATGTCACCAATACAAATACAGAAATAGCCTATTTTTATCCCTAGGCCCTGGACTTCAAAAATATCGTTCGTCTTCCTTTCTTACAGTCTAGGAACCTTCGATTGATTCCCCTGGACTACACGGTGCAATTTGAGTGATGCACGTCGCACAAGTGATTCCCATGTGTTAGGCAAGCGTGAGTTGTACAGTTGGGCAACGCTATTTCATATAGAATAAACTCTTTCATTGCACTTTGTTGTAATGGACACCTCGGTGGATGAAACGAGGTTGGGTGTGAAAGATGAGTTTGAATCAGAAGAGGAGGATAGTGGCATGGATGATGAAGAGGTGAGTTTTTATTTTCTGAATAGCTACTTGCCGTCAATGTTTACAGTAGCAATAGCCTATAACTGATTGGGATTCTTGGAGAGTTGTAATGTGTTTCCCTCTGGTGTGTTCTTCTCACAAAGTTACAAGAAGCTTTCGCCAATGGATTGTTGAAACCTGGTTTAAATGTAGCAGTGGAAGAAGCAAAGACCTTCGTCAACAACACGGTGAGTGATGATGCCGACCACCACACGGTGAGAATGATGTGTTTTAGTTGTGTGTGTGTGTGTGTGTGTGTGTGTGTGTGTGTGTGTGTGTGTTAAAGGACAACATAAAATCGCTGTAATCTTGTAGACTGGTGCAAGGCCCTTCCTTGGTTTAAAAAGCAGGCCCTGAAAGAAAGCCAATTTAAAGTTGCGTCTATGCAATTTGATCTCTTGTTTCAGGCGGGTATGAAACAGTGCCTGGCAGACTTCCGCAAGAACCTTCCTTGGGTAGAGAGATTGGACCTAAGCAATCTACCAGCTCCCGACATCGTTGCCAAAGCAGAAGGCAGACTGGTGCCCTCTGACAGTGGAACAGTGAATGCGGAGGATGATTTCCAAAGGGAGATGTATTTGTGAGTATGATGAACTTTCCTACTTTTAGCATGGATAATTGCAGTCAATTTCAACATGCAGTTGTAATGCTCACTCTACCCTGGACTTGTCAGTAGGCCTACCTGAGAGTTTTTTTTCCTTCTTCCCTTTTCCGAGGTCCTGGTCATTGTAATGGGGGCAGTGCTTTGTTCACATTAAACAAATGTTTTATTATTTATTTATTCCCAAAAACATCCAAAAGGTTATACAACAACAGCGGTACCTTTTGGGAAAATATTTGGATTAGGCCTATGTTAATTAAAAAAAAAGTAAACAAACGTTGCCCCCATTAGAATGGCTCATATCTCAGTAAGGGCTGAGCCGAAAAATGCGGCATCACTGGATACTGACAAGTCAAGGGTAGAGTGAGCAATACAACAGCATATTGAAATTGACTGAAGTGGTCCTTTAAGTTTAATTGGGTTGTAGCATCTAAACTCTTCTGGAAATAAGCTGATAACATCCTCCCTTGAGTTATGTAATTGAATTTTATCTTTCTCCTGCACTTCCAGCTGTTCTCTTATAGTCTGGCAATGTTAGATCTAGTTCCAATGTAGCAATTATCATTGAATCCCATGGTACCATATGATTCCGTTGTGCTAGCTTGGAGGTGGAAGGTGTAAAATCAGCTTATTTCCAGAAGTATTGCAGTGGCGCTTTAATACCATTCGGCATCAGTCACACCTTAAGTTTTACTTATGAACCAATATGTAGTAAGCAGTATGTATACCACAGATTTACATAATGCAATTCATTGCCATTGTACCTGGTTGTAATATGTCCAAACACCAACAAAATAATGGGATTTCACTCATTCCTCTTCCAGCTATCGCCAAGCCCAAGCATCAGTTCTAGAAGCCTTGCCGAAACTACAGAAATTAAATATACCAACTAAACGACCAGATGACTATTTTGCAGAGCTGACCAAAACAGACCAACACATGCAAAAGGTTAGTCACACATCTTAGACTTTCCCTCTTGTTTTATTGTTTTTAAACGTGTAAGGGTGTTGTTTATTAGACGTCCTTTAAACATCTGCATGTATGAACTTAAATTATTATATATTTTTTTACATTTGTTACCTATGCAGAATAAATCTGTAGGTTTTGCTGATGTACATGTATAACGTGTAACCTTGTTTAGCCATAGTGGGTCTGGGCACAGATTGTATCATCATTGGCCCTGCTGTGGCTCAGGCGGTGGGGCACTGCACTGCTACGCCGGCGACCCGGGTTCAAGTCGAGCCCGGATCCTTTGCCGTCCCTTTCTCGTCTCTCTCTCCCCACTTACTTTCCTGTCTGTCTCACTGTCCTGTCATGTATAAAGGCCTAAAAAGCCCAAAAATACTTTTTGAAAAAGAAAGAATGATGAAAGAAATGTTTACTGTATTGTTTTTCTATCCACAGATTAGGAAAAAGCTACTGATCAAGCAAGCGGCAATGGAAAAATCTGAAAAAGCAAAGAAACTGAGGGAGCTGAGGAAATATGGTAAAAAGGTGAGTTTTCCCTTCTCTCCGTCGTTACTGAACATTTCAGTGGATTTGATGTAATGAGACAATTGAGATAATGCTGTTTGTGTTTTTCTAAAGGTTCAAGTTGAGGTCCTCCAGAAGAGACAAAAAGAGAAAAAGGCCATGATGTCAGCTGTTAAGAAATACCAAAAAGGTATACTTTATGGAGTTTTACAGTGCATACCTACTAGAGTGTGGCTCGGGCCGGTTTTTTCTGTCCGAGCCCGGCCCTCAGCCGACAGAAAAGTGATCAACCCCGACCCGAGCCCGAGACTAATTAAAATGTTTGTGTCCGAACCCGTCCGAAGCCCGAGACCACTGTAGCCTAATAACAACAGAACCTGTGCGCAAGCAAGATTTTCTATGTGGGCTCCTCCATACTCAAAATACCACGTGATAAACAGCCAGGATAGGCAAAGACATTAGGATGAGGCAATTTGCAGTAGCCTAATTTAGTTACGCACGCATAGTAAGTATAAACACACACACACACACGTGACAGCGCACCTTATGTTTCTTTCGGTTAGACCAGAGATGTTGGGTGCGGTGATCAAATGCATGGGAGGGGCGTGAGAGGATAAGAAAGGCGAAAACTAACGAATACATTTTGGATGCACTGCAGTCAGCGCGGCTATGGAACATTTGTAACGTTACTGTTAGTGCAAATAAATCCCCTCGAGCCCCGTGAAGATGCCGCTCCTTGTCGTTAAGAAGGATGGGCTATAAGTTCACCCCGAAGAACAGTAGCCTGTTCGGCCCTCCAAGAGAATCATTTCCCCTGATGTCCATGCGGTCAATATCAAATCTGGAAAGGTTGCACGCGCATAGTTACAACTGTACAGTGAAAATGACAAGAATTAAGAACCTACGTGAAGGACATGAAATGTCACAGCGGACAAAATAGTAACAGGTCTCCGCCCCTACCTTAGGCAACTCCACGTAGCGTGTGCGTCTTCTTTAATCCATATTATGCTCCTTGCTACTCCATGCTGGAAATGTAATCCTTGGCGAGCAATGCAGTGACAAACTTCGTCATTTTATGTTCAACATTTAAGACAGCATCGAAGGCATGCTAAAACATGGCCTACACTAGGCCTACAACAAAAGACCACGCGTTCACTGACAACTGTTGATTTGGCGCTTATTAAGAAAGCAAGTTGACTCGGCATTCCTGCTCGGCTGACTGGGAGTGAGCGTCCATGTTGCCGCTGGTAACCGGCGCGTGCATACAGCCAATAATAATCCTCGCACGAGTAGCCTACCAACGTTTTCATTTATGCATATTCAATTACTTATTTTTAAATCACAAAACTGCCGTTTGAATGAACGTTTCCTCTGGTTGCTTACACTTTTCACAATGTCTGTTTGCTTCAAGCCCGAGTCCGACCCGAGTCCGACAGATATTCTATTTTTTTGTCCGAGTCCGGCCCCACCCGTCGGGTTCCGACTCTGCCCGTCAGGCTTCGGTCGGGTTGCCATGCTCTGATACCTACTGTAATTTTGTCATTATTCAAAGAATCATCACTACATCTCCGGTTATTGTCAATTACCCATTACTTTGCAGGTATGACAGACAAACTGGATTTCTTGGAAGGAGATCAGGACCCGTCGAAGAAAGGTGCAGGACCATCTAAAGCGCAGATGAATAAGAAAGGGTAAGACGAACCTCATGTTGTACAGTACTAGGGGTGGTTGTTATGGGCAGTATATGCTATGGATGCAAATTACCGATTAATTCATTACTTGTTAGTTGATTGACCTTATCAATCGGCTCACGATTAATTGATGAGCAGCACCCACCCCTCCCCCCCCCCCAAAATGTTTCACAAAACACCCCCATTCAATCTAAAAATGAAAATAAAGACTGAGATAAAATGCTACATTTAAGTTTGTTTCTATTTGTATTCTTTAATGCAAAGGTGATGGCAATGTTCCCACTCTTCACTCTTTTTACCACCACACATGCACACTCCAAGATAAACAAATTTGTTTTAAATGGTGTCAAGAATGTGTGGTGGTTAAAGGTGATTTGTACAAAGTCAAGTGTCCGATCTGTTAAATCAAGCATGGCATTGGGACTGACATGGTTTGGTGATGCATAAATGCCATCAACTTTGGAAAGATTCTGTGACGTACTGTATATACCAGCATCTACTGTATTAACTTTTAGAGTTAGAGTTTTAGAGAACCCACCTAGATGGTACATTAGGGCACCTGATTCATGTGTTGATATTGTGAATAGGCAACACTAACCCACATATGTGATGTGAATAGGATCATAAATACAGTCTGTAGGTGAATTATATGGCACTTTAACAATCAGAAATGCACTTAAACAAATGTTTTGTTCATATGCAGAAGTCCAGGTGTGGATTGTTAAAACTGACCCTTGATACTTTTAAAAGCACTTCACTGAATAATACTGAAAATATATTTCTAGCAGCTGGTTGTATTTGTAAAATGCCATTGTAATGTTTTTTTTTCCCTGCCTAGACCCAATGCGAAGAGGAAGTATAAGGACCAGAGATTTGGCTTTGGTGGAAAGAAAAAGGGAGGCAAATGGAACACCAAAGAAAGCCACAACGACACGTCAGGTTTTCGAGCCAAAGTGGCTCATGGTAAAGGGGGAAAAACATTTGGAAAAGGTGGAAAGAAGGCAGGCAGGCAAGGCAATGTAAGTATATCAATTGAATCAAACACCTCTTTTGTGCTATAGCATCTTGCTTACCAACTCTGTGTTTTAACCTGCCTCTTCTTTTTAACACATATACTTGTAGAAGCGGCCAGGTAAGGAAGCCAGGAGGAAAATGAAAGGCCGCAAGTGAGATGAAGAGGTGACGACTATGGGCTTTCTGTCTTTGCACACATGGAAATGGACATAACTCTGGCTGTATAAGCATGATTCCATTGGACATTGTTCTTTTTTTAGGTAACTTGTAAATGTTTTGTAATAAAAATGTTCATGTGCTGATACTATGAGTTGGTTGCTTTAGTGGTGTGTACTATTCTGTACCTAGGCGGCAATGCAAGCATTCTCCCATTTCCTGGGTTTTTTGTACAACAGAATTGCACATGCCCACAATCAGTTGGTTACCTATACATGTATACACGTCTGTCGTGGTTGGACAGATCCCCATTATCTTCATATCACTATGGATGAACTCATCCTGATAGTGGCGCTGTTTCGCTGATTGGATTTGATCGTGTGTGGTGACTATGCAGGACTAAATTGCTACAAAAAAAAATGCTATTTAAGCAACAGTGCTATTTTCATAAACTATACACAATGTTTATTGCAAAATTGTTTATTTTCAAAATTGTTTGACATGAACAGGGAGAAAAATAAACAAATGATCAAAATAGTGAAGATTTTTAATGGTTTCTTTGCTTTATTCAGTGTTTGTCTCAGACCATTGATTGTCTGGTCAAATATGTAGCCAATTTCATTTCATAATTTGCAGGTGACAATATTTTCACTTGGAGCTGTTAATTCATTAAAGTGAAATGCCATCATGAGATGTCAAGAATCAAAGAAATGTCAGTGATCTGGTGTTGGGTGAATCTATGTCCTGGTATCATACTGTCTCCTGGGAAGAGCCATCCACCGGTAAGACGTCAGTGCCCTGGCTGCCTTGCAGTTTATCTGTCGCACAGAACAATTTTATTTAACGCTTCAACATAGAGCTATGTAAACGCTGCATTTATAATTTGGTCCAGCTACAAAACATCAGTCACATACCTGAATCGAACTCGGCCCTTCTAAACTCTCTTCCCTGTTGTTGCTGTGCGGGGTACAGATGACGTCTCAGAGGAGCCTCCTCTCTGAAACCTGGACACGGCATGGCGTAAGGAGGGAATAATGGCATACAACCACCCTATGGGAGAAGCAGATTCAAAACAGATATAGCTCATGAGAAATTTAGGGTAATAAAGCATGTCATTGTCCTACTCATCCTTTCTGAACAGCAAGGATCATTACCTCTTAACTGCATGAATATTCCATTTTTGGAGGGGAAAAATATTCTTTGCTTTGGGTTCCAGATTAAACATCAATAATAACCCGCCCACCTTCAAACAGATATTGGTATGTTGCCTCAAGGCAACACTGCACATTAAAGGTAGAAAAACGGCAAGGTTTTTTTGTATTGTGTATATTACTGGAACAAGGATAACACCAATTCACAACATTTAAATAACCAAAAAAAAATGAATTACTGTTACATTACTGATTGGAAAACAATAGGCAGCGGATGGAAACACCACAAACCTATTTCTGAGGTGTGCTTTCTTTTGACACACCTCCAAGTCATAATTTAAACACCTGTTCTGCATTTTACCATTACAGTTACTACAAAAGAAAATGGAGGTGTGCCAAAACAATTAACCTCTTAAAACACGCACACTCAAAGACCAATGTCATATTCAGCATTCTGTAGAAGTAATTTTAAGTTCTTTCAGACATCCATCGAAATACCATATACTTTGTTGTATATGGATTTTTGAAACCTTGTCTGTGGTTACACTCTGTCCTTATCTGTAGACATACGCCAATGCAGAAAAGCCTTTTATCACAGAATTACCTGAGGAGAGATATGATCTGCTGTATAGACGAAGCCTCCAGGCTGAGGATGAGGGAAGAATGGGTCTTTGAATGGCACCTGTGGCGGCTGCAGGTTGACGAGAATGGCAGGGCAGGCGTATCCGCCCGGATATGAATACACAAGAGGGAAACCCATCCTCTCTCCCATGCTGTACACATGGTGCATCATCTCGGGTTGCATCTGACCACCAGAGCCTAGGACAGAACAAGCAAGGTGGAGAACATGCCGATTAAATCAAGTGTGCTTTATTGTCAAAAATCTATACAGGGTTAGCACAGAAGTTTGACATTGCTTTGACCAGTCTCCAATGTGCAGTTTTAACAACAAATATTTAAATAAGACATTGGTAATAATCTCTCTCTCTCACACACACACACGCGCGCGCGCACACACACACACACACACAAAACTAACCTACTACTCATACATGAATTTACAATCTCTGACACATTCATTCACAGCATACACAGACAATACACTCTCACGCGTGCAGTTTTTCAATCACTTATACACTGATATAGACATGTACAATGCACACACACTCTTGTGCAATAAGCAGAGATTTTTTTTAGGAAGGGAATCTAAACTGTCTCTGCAATAAGAATACTGACATCATACCCCCCCCCCCCCAACACACACACACACACACACACACACACACACACAGCAGCAGCAGCAGCAGAAGTACAATCAATCAGTGGTCATAGCAGTAAAGTGAAAAGTGTAGATCGGTCGTCCATGCACTGAAGTCTATTCACATTTCTAATATAGTTCAATGCTTGATGCAAAAATATTTAAATAATTTGTCACCAAATAGACCTAATGATTTAATCAAATTTGCCTAATATTTTGAACTTAAATTGTATCTAGGTGTAATCTAGGCTCTAGGGTATGTATGCATTCCATATTAATTCCAAGGCAACGTAAGGCAACTTGGATTTGTTGGCTTGCTACATTTACTGCTTACTTCTATCCATTGGGGTCTCTTCTCGTATTCCATAATGTGGAGGACCAGCAGATCGTCTTTCCACTGGTTCCTCGACGACTGTTTCACCAGTAGATGGCATGCTGAGGTGGTCTTCTGCAGCAGCACCTGGGACCACTTCGAATTCCATGTAAGTTTTGCCATCAGCTTCTGCTCCACCTGCTGGCATGCAAGCATCGCCCGGGCCCAATGATACAGTAACCTCCTTGCCCGGGCCAGAACCGAAGGCGTCCGGCATGTGTTCGACAACACTAGCTTCTCTCTCCTGGGCTGAGGTAGCATTAGCCTGAGGCGCTAAAACCGCCGAACCTCTATTCTTCGCAATCTCTTCTCGATAGCTTTTCTTGAGTCGACGCTGAGTGGCCATTATTTTTGTCCTCTCTGTTATGAGAGAGCATTTCCAGCATTGGCACGAAAAAAATTGGCATTTCCCCGAATGCCCTTTCAGTGGTACCACAAAACCGTGGTTTCTGCATCTTGCACATTTCGGATTGCGCGGCTCTTTTTGAGCACTGCTCTTCATGTAAACATACGCCATTGCAAGAATAAACACTGCACGCGACTTTCTGAAAACAATTCGGGAAATGATAATAAGTTAGAATGTTTTGAAAAATGTTGCAAAAAATCAATAACCAGATCAACACAGATATGCTGCTGTGTCAACTATTGCAAGTAAGTTTCAAAGTGGCCAGTTCCAATGAAATATGGCAGATTTGATGCATGAACAGTAGCCTATGTGTGACGTAGGGGGGAGGGGGCTCTGGGCACTTTAATTGAAACTTTGTATCGTTTTTCATGTCAATCTGTGTGAACACTTTTTAAATCAGTTCCCACAGAAATAACTGGGCAAACAAGTTTGGACATATCCACTAATTTTGGAATCAAATTTGTAATTCGCTCTTTTTGCTTCATTTCTTGGCCTCTCTTTCATAAATCAAACCAAGCGTAAAATATATGTAAAAATATGCCTCTCATAAGAGGAATAAAAATAAATGTTATATAACTAACCAAAATATCCAATAGTGCATAATTTCCAGACAGTCATGATTCATGACGAGAGACCAGCCCCAACCAAGTGATATTATATTGGTTGGACATTGAGTATCAGTTTGGGTTTGCAGAAGAAAGTGGGAATTGTGGGAATTGTGTTGTCCTGGCAATGATTTCACCATCCCCATCTAAAACTATGCTCTGGCACCCTTGAGCAATTATAAAAGAAAGACTTTACAAGCCCCTACACACCCCCTGAAAACCGATAGAGAAATTAGTTAATGTGCATATTGTGAAGTGAAGTACAAAGTGAAGTGAAAGCCCAACTGGGAACTCCAACAGTCATTGTGACACAGCACACCACAGCACACAAGTGCACACTTCACACAACAAAATTGCATTTATGCCTCACCCGGTGCAAAGGGGCAGACCTCAGTGGTGACTGAAGCAGTGTGTAGGGACAGTACTATGATCAGGGTACTTCATGGAGGAGGATGGGGGAGAGCACTGGTTAATTACTCCCCCCACCAACCTGGCAAGTTGGTAGTCGAACCGGCAACCTTTGGGCTACAAGTCTCACGTCCTAACCACTTACCTTTGACTGCCCTGCATATGCAATGATGTCATGTTTGGTATCCAATTTTTTTTTTTGTCGTACACAAATCATTGTTGGGCTTAACAAATAATGCATATAAATTTATAATAAATAATGAATAAAATCATCAACAAATTAGTTCACTTTATTGCAGCCTTGAGCTATTTTCTATTTAAAAAATGCCATCAGAGATAAGTGCGTGCTGTACTGTACATCTGGAATGCCTTTTGGAAGATACAGTAGCTGTGTCCTTTTTGGTGTAGTTAAAGCTTTTGATGTATGCAAATCATGCATAACAATGAACAAAAAAACCCAAAAGAATTAACCTGTACTTACAATAAAAAAAACCATCCTAAAATCCATATCACTGTGGCCAAATTATTATGCCATGCCTATGCATAGACTATAGGCCTACTTTTTTGTAGTACTTACCTGACATCTAGTGACCCTATATACAGTTGAGGACTATATTATTAGCCCCCTCCTGAAATTACATATCTCTTGATTTCTCAGTAAGAATGACCATTATTAACCGTTCCTGTTATTCTGGAAACAAATATACCATGGAGATAGTATCCAATAAGTTAAATTCTTAGTTACACAGT
Source organism: Engraulis encrasicolus (assembly GCF_034702125.1). Lineage (NCBI taxonomy): Eukaryota > Metazoa > Chordata > Actinopteri > Clupeiformes > Engraulidae > Engraulis > Engraulis encrasicolus. The sequence continues at coordinate 42,590,057 of NC_085872.1, read as the reverse complement.
GACCCAACATATTCTTTTCATAATGTAACCAAGGCCATCCTGTGCTGTCCACCAGCGGTACCCCGTATCTCTCTCCCCCCTGTGCTGTCCACCAGCGGTACCCCGTATCTCTCTCCCCCCTGTGCTGTCCACCAGCGGTACCCCGTATCTCTCTCCCCCCAACGTTTCCTGTTGACCTCTTCGACCGTCCTGTCGAAATAAAGTCAACAACATACTTTAAAAAGGCAAGACTGTTTCTGTGTGCCCCGACGGGTGGGTTAATAAAATGGCCTACTGGGTCCAAAGACACAGGGTCTTGCTGAAAGGTGAACTTAGGTTTCATCACAAGTTGCCCTGTATTTCGTTCCATCCATGCATCAATTAACACTACCATGTCTCCTGTCCCTACTTAAAAAAAAAACATCCCCATGATGCTGCCATCACTGATAGTAGTGAGACTGATGTGTAGTTTATTTGCAAAGCAAACAGTGTTTTGCCAGAAATGTCAAAACTAAGTGTTATCTTGGTCTCATCTGTAGAGAGAACCTCTGAGCTGGGGAAATCTGTTATTCTATGCCTTCTTTAAACCTCTGAACAATTTTATACTGAACTTGTTTGCCGTATTCTTGTAAGTTCATGATGCTGTATGCACCCCAGAGTTCTACTTCTCCGACCTTTGAGATCATTAAACCAGACTTAATTACATACAGGTGAACTCAGTATTAACATTTAAACATCATCAAGCAGCTTTTGAAGACAGCTAGTTTAAAATCATATAAAGTTCGTCCCACTTCGAGTCTGTGTGTTAATTTGTGTATATCTTTCACATACATTTTAAATGAAATATATTTATGTCTGGCTGGTGCATGGCAAAATGTTGAAAATGGTCAAGGGGTGTGAATCAGGACTTTACATCGGCACCTGCCAACCAGCCAAAGGCTGGTAAAACTTTGCTGTGGCTAGTAACAATTTCAGTCTCACTATCCACTTTGACAGGTACCTTATTCTTTAGTGTGACAAATCCGTTTTTTTTGTATTTAAATTCAAGAATATTCAAAAGGGGAGAAAATCTGACAACACAACTCCTGCCAGCCAGCAGAAAAGCTAAATGTGTAGTGACTCTGGAAAATCACCAGCCACAGTGGCCAGAGAACAAATAAGTTAACGTCATGCTCTTGTGTGAATACTTTGGCAAGGCACACACGTATATCGCCACTGCTTATCATACCAATCAATACTTATTTGTACATATTCTGCACAAATGTCCGCCGTAATTATCTGTACTCTGCTCATATCCCACTTCTACTGCATAGCTATTTATTCTCATATCTACCCACCCTATACTTTTACGAGGTGTAGAAAATACATTTTGTAAATATGTCATATTCTACATGCACTTTAGGTTTTTGCACTTCTGATTAGATACTAAGTTGCATTCCATTACTCTGTATTCTTACATGAGTAATGACAATAATAAAGTTGAATCTGATATAATCTTGTTATGTTGATGTTACTGAGCCAAAGTACAATATATGCAAAAAGCATAACATACCATGGTACCACCAGCATACCATCATTTAACACTTATGCCCTAGTTCCTCTTATACCGAATTAAAATGACAAAATGGTTCACCTTTTCACACATGTGCCGTTTCAACTACCAAAAGGGCATCTCTAAGAATCAAATCAAAATTCAGTGTATTGTATGGTGAATAACCAGTCTAATAATGACAGGTTTGAACAGTTATCAGTTGATGCATGCAGTTATATTCCATTCCATATTATACTCAGCAGAGAATGTGAGACTTTGGCCGAGGCCTAGGCTGTGACCTTCATACAGTCGTCATTCATTTGCTATCAAATATTTCATGTTTCTCATAGGTTCTGCAGGACTTAAACATAACCTAACTAATTGACTGACATGAGGCAGTGAGGAATGTGGTACCGCTGTTTAATCTCATATCCTGCAGCTGCTAATATGAAACTTAAACATCCTACATTAGAATCTATGCTGTGTTGGAACGACAGGCTATCAGAATGAAAATCAGGGTTGGGTTCCGCTTCAGCTTTCCTCTATTAAAATGACTGATTATTCTGTCATCTCCGATTGTGGCCTAGATCTGAGTGACAGCATCATTTGTTGTCCCAAAATGGCTAGCCTATGTGACAGCTCTCCAGTCCAATTGAAGCATACAGGGTTTTCTTGTCCAACTTACAAATAAAGAATTCTCTCTCTCTCTCTCTCTCTCTCTCTCTCTCTCTCTCTCTCTCTCTCTCTCTCTCTCTCTCTCTCTCTCTCTCTCTCTCTCTCTCTCTCTGTGCGCGCGTACACACACACACACACACACACACACACAGGGGCGCACGCGAGACACTTGACATGACTCCAGTCCTCATGTGGAATCTTAATCAGGTTTTGTTGTCCTCAAAAACTAATCCTTTAAATATTGCCTATTTTTGTCTCGGTAATGTGTGAGAGTGCAACCATTTTGGTTACATCATTTACATCCTCGATACGCTGGAATGTCGATTATGGCGACGAGTGTTGCGCGCGTAATGCCCAAATTGCAAACCATTGCCCTGCAAGATCCAGGTCCAGTCCCGTTACGATGAAATTAAACCCCGCCCACTTCACGATGTCGCCAATGGTTCAAATTGTCAGTGAAGCTGTGGGGGCTCCAGTGGAGTAGCACCGTCGCATCGGTAGAGGGAAGGAGACGGACCTGCTTTGTCTGTGAATGAGCGGTGTTGTCTGTTGTAGAGATGTGGAGTGAAATAGGAAAACTGTTGTTTTTCCATTTGTTAATCATGGAGCTACACTCAACAAAAGGTAGGTCTTGTAGCCTATCGGAGGGTCAATATTAATAGAAATTAGAAACGCTGCCTGCCAATGAGTGATTTATCGTTTGCTTCATAGCCTTGCCTCTAATTAGACTACTATGCTACCGTTGGTAATATCAACGTTGTTTGCGGGGGAAATCAGTTTGTTTGCTTTTTGTTCATAAATAAACTGTACAGAAATACACTAGAGTCAATCTGGGGAGTTATTCGTCAGATGGTTTTAAAAGAATCTTAGAATATTGTAGGCAATAGTTGAATATTATAGCCCCAAGATGCGGCCACTCGTTACGCTATGGAAATGAGACAATGCATGAGGACAGCCGAGTTATTGTAATAAGACCAACCAATTGATGCAAGTAATTGTAGCTCTCATGCGTTCCAAGTAGGCCTAATAGCTTTTTGATCAGATCCGAACCATTGAAGACTGGACCTCCTGATTATATTTTGCTTCATTTTGTGTTGGTGAAATCTTATGGTCGTTTTTGATACTCTCCTAATCCTTCAACCATGTGCTGGTTGTCCTTTTTCTTTCGTCAAAGTAAAACACTTTTGTTACATTGCTGTGACATTGTTGTCCACTTGGATGAAACAGAGTTGCGTTGACGCTTCTGCTTTTTTATTTCTGTTACCCCAGGTACTGAGGAGGAGTGTGAGGATGGACAGTTTCAGTGCAATAATAAGCGATGTATACCAACTATATGGAGATGCGACGATGATGACGACTGTTCAGACAACAGTGATGAGGAGAACTGTCGTAAGTAATATAGCCTATATTATAGGCCTAATGCAAGCTAATAGGCATTGGGTTGATACACAATTTATTTTGTGATGAGTTGGCCTAATGAGATCTGAGTAGGGAAACTGGAAAATCACTGTACATAGCTTAAAAAAAAATGGTGTTTGGAAGGAGGCTAATAACAATGTTTGGATGTAGTTTTCTTTCATCTGATTTTGTGTGTAGCCTATCATGGAAGCAATGGAAAGTGAATTCATTAGTTTCTTTAAGGCATGAGATTGACTGCCGGCTGAAATGTAGGAAGAGGAGAATTGCATGTATTCACCTGTCATTGATACTTAATTGACTCACTGGCTATGGAAAAGGAGAGGCATAGCCTACATACAGTACATAATATGCCATACAGTAACATAAGTTTGACAAGACTGCTGTAAAATAAGGAAATAGGATATAATAGCTGTGCACAGGTGCAGCAGCCTCAACTGAACCATCCAGGCCCACTACTGTTTCTTGTTGGTGGTGGCCTACATTTACTTGGAACAAAAACAAAGAAAAACAAAAGAAATGGAATGCATCCAGTGATGCAGCAGTCCATTGCCATGCTTCACTCTTTTGTCTTGCAGTTAATTGCACATCAACAAGAATGCATATGTGCTGCTTGTTCTCTCTCTCTCTCTCTCTCTCTCTCTCTCTCTCTCTCTCTCTCTCTCTCTCTCTCTCTCTCTCTCTCTCTCCCTGTGCGTCTGTGATATGGATAGCGACTTGATATGGATTGGGAAGGAATTGGGATGAATTTTGGGCTTGAATGAGCATCTCACAATTTTGCCTGTGTTCTGCACACACACACACACACACACACACACACACACACACACACACACACACACACACACACACACACACACACCCTTTACGCACAGACATACATATACTTTGTGACGTGATTGTGCCCGCCTGCCCACAGAGGGCATGATGGGTATGCTAGGAGAGTTGAGCACCCGGCATTGAGACCAGTTGAATGCGCTCCCCAGGCCATGGGTAGAAAGCAGGTCATTTGGAGCATTTGTTCTGCTACATAATTTAGATATGTTGTGTGGCCTTGTAGGCTTGCCGAACGCAGTCATCTTTTGTTGTTTGTCTCGACTTCTCTCCCTACTATATAGCCGATGATGACAGACAGTATTATACCTATTCCTGCAGGAAGAATAGCCAAGAGGTTTGCTTCTCAGTCTGTGGCGACCGTGGTTTAATTGAGCAGTCAGTAATCTCTAATCCGCTACATTCACAGTGAATTTAAAGTATGGTAGAGGTCATGTCACATAGACCAAAGGAATTATTGTATACACCTGCTCCATGCAGAGGTGTTGAAGGCATTACGGAAAGTAGCTTATAACTGTTTATGTATATGGCACCTGTTTTGAAAAAAATCATTGGCCTGAGAGAGGTCTATGAAAACAGTCAGAAGCCCCATCATGTGTGAGTACACATGGGATGGTGACCCTTACATCCCTTGTGCGTTTCTCGGCTGAAAATGTTGCTCCAACACAGTCCTGGCTTCCCATCCCCCCACACCCTAAACCCCTACGAGCCCCTCACTCCCTCACTCCCCCTCCCCCTCCCCCCTTCCCTCCGTCAAATTGAATTGTATGCTGTAACGTCAGAAAAGGATTGTGAATAAGCCCTCATGTTATTACTCCCATTCTGTGTTGAGCAGTCTTCTATGTAATGCATGCGCGGCACAAATTCAGGGGCCTCTATAGAATAAATGGGGAAACCCTCCTGAAGTGGTGTGCAGCAGAGTGAGACATGTCTTAAGTAGGAGGTCAGAATCACGCTGCCTAATAAATAGGCTACAGTAGGTTTCTCAAACATCACAATGATACAGAAAGGCTCAATGCACAATAAATGGCTGTGTGCACCTTGTTGTCTTTGCGAGATGATTCATCGTTTAGATTTACATCTGCTGAAATGCAAAAGACTCAGAAATGTAGAAAGCAGTTGACTTTTTTTTATTGACAGTGGTATCATATGAAGGCTAAATGTAATTTCACATTACTACCGGGCCATCAGAATTTAGCTTGCTGGAGTGTGCTCCGTTTTTTTTTGCTCTTATGGATGAACGGTAATAGAAGTGATGTCAAGCCAGAGCCCACAGTGCGCTTTAGTCTCACAAACCATATTGTTGTTGTTGCAAATGAATGGTAGTGATTCTTGTCATAAACCTACCAAACTATGGTACATTAAGAGGATGCTTTTGTTGTTAGATTAGTTAAATCCATCCAGGAAGACCATCTGATGACTTGTTGAGTACACCGTCATGGACTTCCCTTTTGTTTAGTATTCAGCAATATTAGGTGATGCTGTAATGCAGTGGAGACACAGTGTTACGGTATATGTTAAATGTACTGGCATAGCCTTAGCCTATGACATCAAGGTTTTGGGTATTGAGAATCCACAGTCAACATGGAAGCGATTCATAATTTTGTTGAGGACAATGATGAAAGCTCACACCTTCCAGCCAAGGAATTGAAAAACATTCTAGATCACCATGTCCTCAACATTCCAGTCTAGAATCTTTCATTGTTGTGCTCCCAGCAAGCCCCAAGACTCTCAGCTTTATTATTGTAGACTTCTCCATTTACCACTGGCCTCCTCCTTGTTATGTATCATTTGTTTATTGCCATGTGTGAGATGAGAAATACATCAAGAACAATATCATAACATATTTTGTACCATATCTTCTTGACAGAACCCTTGTCTCTTTCCATTTGTGCATTGTTTTCTCTCTCTCTCTTTTTTTTGAGAGAGAGAGAGAGAGAGAGAGAGAGAGAGAGAGAGAGAGAGAGAGAGAGAGAGAGTGCATGTGTGTGTGCGCGCGCATCCCTAATGTGTGTGCCCAAGACTGCTGGAGACTTGTTTGTTCATTCAGTAATCAAAGCAATGTCAGTTTTTTTTGGTTTGGCTGTATAACCAGTGATGGGAGGAGAGGATGCCTGCTAGCTCCAGCCTGGAGAGCACACAGTCATACACTGTGTGTGTGTGTGTGTGTGTGTGTGTGTGTGTGTGTGTGTGTGTGTGTGTGTGTGTGTGTGTGTGTGTGTGTGTGTGTGTGTGTGTGTGTGTGTGTACTACACCATCCTACCTTTGTGAAGCCACTGCTATTGGAGCACACCCACATGCTGGGGCCCAAATCCTGGACCCCACATGTTTTGACTCCTTTTGCTGGAGTAGTTTTGTTGTTACTGGTAGAGGTGTAAAAACATTTCCTCACTGAGAGGTTAGGGATTGTTTTGGTTTGGGCACAGTTTACCATTATTTAGCTATTGTTATGGTTAATATGAATGGAAGGGCCCCACAAAGATATTAAGGTTGGGCTGTGTGTGCATGTGTGTGCATGTGTTTGTTCTGTTTCTGGGAATACACTGTATATGTTTCCTCTGCATGCGGATGTGAATGTGTAGACCTTCATGTCCTTACAGTTCATTGTGTGCACGCCATATGTCATTATGGGTTTATTAGAATGTGCTCAAATGCCAGTCTGCATGTGCGTTTGGGGTTATATCTGCATGCTCATACAGCATTGCTATTTCTGTGTGCACATTCCTACAATATTTGTCGACAGTACAGTACAGTTGTTCAGTTGAGATGCTTGGTTGTGTTAAGTGTTCACACAGCCTATGTTTACTGTTGTTGTGTAGTGTACATCTATGCATGGGGGAAACATTGTACAACATAAAATTAAAAAATGTACAGTAACTTTAACCACTTAGCGCAGCACTATGGCTCTCTGTAATGTCATGGCAATGTTGTTATGACGTAGTTAAGCATTTTCAACAAGTGAATAGGGTCGCCGGCGACCCCAGCTGCAGTAAGAGGCTACAAAACTGTATACATCTGGTCCAGTTGTGATGATTTGATGATGCTGTTCATCATATTGAATTGAATGTCTGTGAAATGTAATTCAGATTTCTTACATGGTTGGATTACAATGTAGGTTTAAAAAATGAAAATGGGTAGAACTCAACATCATGTCTTGATTGTGATGCTTGATTGTGGTTGTGAGCAGTGGGTTTGGACATTGGGCATCCTCCCAGTATGATTTGCAGGGTTTTGTGCTGCGCATTCCTAAAAATTACAATAACAATGCACAGGCCACCTGATCTGTGTGATGTCATGTACAACATTAGCAAAATGCTAGGCCTCCAAAAGTGAATCAGTTCGTAAATACTTGCTAGACTGTCAGCACACAAGATGTGGTCACAATTTGTCCACTCTTTGAAAAGGTGTCACACAAACGCACATGTATGTATGGAAGACCCGAAAACAGTATGTGTTCTACACTTTTGGGTGAAGGAGGCATGTTTGAGCTACTGTAAGAGTGAATTCCTGAAGTGAGCGGTGGTTTGGGCATTGGATAGCCTCCCAGTATTATTTGCAGGGCGTTGTGCTGCCCATTCCTAAAAATTACAATAACAATTTACAGGCCAACTGATCTTTGTGACGTCACATGCTACAGTAGTCTGTCTACAACTGCAGTAGCGCCGCAGTATTGTATTTCTCCACAGTAGTAAAACAGAAGCTGAATTGGTCGCTCGTCCACCAGGCTAAGACAACCTATGATGAAATGTGGTGTGTGCTTCAGTAGCTCAGTTGGAAGGCAGCGGTGATGCTGAATCACACATCCCTGAAGGGTAGAGTGGTGTGTGTCTGAGGGGGACAGGCAGGGAAGCCAACCTTTGGGGAAAAAAGAATTGTCCCTGGTCCAGGGAGAGGGGTTAGTCAGAAGTTTGGGGGAGCTTTCAGATTACTTTTGCCTGAGCCCTGGAAAAATTGTTAGCGGCCCTGGGGACAGCAGCTAGACTCCCCGGGTCTGGGAGTCTGTGGGGAGGAGTAGTGGCACCGCTGGCCCATGTGGGCTGCCCATGCCCCCGAGACTGCCAGGCCCCGCAGTGATGCCCCCCCATGCTGCTGCAGTCATGCTGTTGGAGAACCGGAAAAAGAAACAGTCAGGTGTCACAGAGGCCTTTTGCTGTTCTAGGTTAAACGGTGTGTGTGTGTGCGTGTGCGCGTGTGTGTGTGTGTGTGTGTGTGTGTGTGTGTGTGTGTGTGTGTGTGTGTGTGCGTGTGCGCGTGTGTGTGTGTGTGTGTGTGTGTGTGTGTGTGTGTGTTAGTCCACACATGGCAGTGTGACCAAAGTGCTGCAGAGAGCTTAGATGTATTTTGGAAAAGGAAGAAAACATCATATGCCTTGGAAACTGAAGCTGAACAGATGGATATAACATCCATATAACATATTTGGTCCAAAAACATGAAGTCATTATGAGTGTAGTACTTTGAATGTACAAGGTACAGAGACCGTCCCTGATCCTTATGTAGAATTTGTAAGACGGCATTACGCCAGTGGAGCGTCCTTTCTGATTATGCAGTTCAGTTATCAGGGTTGCTTTTGCAGCTGAGCCTAATATTCAGCACATACCAAGTCTGCGTCTTTTAGTATTTAGTGAATTGTGTTCATCGTTTCTACTTCATATGCCAGATTAGGGGTGGGCGGTATGGCCAAAAATGTATACCTCGGTATAATTTTAGCCACGGTATATATCACGGTATATATCACGGTATTGTACATTTGTGTATAAAATGTTAAAATTAAGCGTTTTGTGGCAAAATGACCAAAACACAATTTTGTAGCATTTTATTTTATGGAAATGACTGGTCAGACATTGTTTTATCTTCTATGTGGGAATTCTTGTCATTCAAATCATTTGAAAACATTTTTTAAACTTTTAATCTATAACTGTAACTCTACATCTACAGGACGAAATGCGCTATTGCGGTAGACGGTATGAGACAAAATCTCTATCATTGATGAAAAAATACCGCACACAATATTATACCGCGGTTACCGCCCACCCCTATGCCAGATACTGCTTTCATTCAAGTTGATGTCATTCATCATTGTACTGCTGTGATGGCTAGACACTTCATGCCATCCATATGGTATATGGTCATGAAATGCATATGCTTTAAGGCGTGTAGCTGAAATTTCGACCCCTATGTGTGTTTGAACAACATCTTGTGGTATTCCAATCTGTTGCTACTGCATGTCTGTTCTCCAGGGCTTTAAATTACGTAACACTAGCCAACCGGCCAAATGTTAGTGAAGTTTCTGTTTGGCTGGTAGAAAAGACCAAGCCACTTTGACCTGTAAGTGAGTGTGTGTTTGGCAATTAATTGAACATCTAGCGATTTTGGCTGGTGATGGAAAAAGTACTTTTAGAGCCCTGCTGTACTCATCTTGTGGTATTCCGATCTGTAGATACTGCATGTCTGTAGACTCAGCGGCCTCAGCTGGGTCTGTTAAGCCCCCGGCACTCTTACTCTCCACTGGCCATCCTCCTGAGCCCTGCCCTAATGTCGTTATATTCGGGCCTGCGTGGCTTGAATCCCACCATTATCTGCGATTAGTGAGAGCAACGCTGTTGAGAGATTAACAAACTCCGAGGGTCGAGGCTTAGTAGCGCGGTACCCATGCAGCACAGAGGTGAGCTGTCTGTCCTCATAGACAGTCTCATCACGGGCAGTAGGCTAGTAGAACAGTCCTGCCCACCACTGCACTGACATGCACTCTCGTATAGCCGATGTAATTGAGATGGGTTTGTCGGCTGAACGTGAATATGATTGATGGAGCTATCAGCATCCACGTTGCTCTAATACTCCTGGCATGCCGGCTGTAATCCAGGAGGCTTCTCAGATTCCAGTGTTTTGACAATTTGTGTCAAATGCCTCTTAGAAAGCTGCTTACTTTACAGCTGTGTTTGCAAATAAGCATTTGGGTTGAACATAAAATTCAGTTGTGTGGGCAGGTTTTGTGAGAAGATTAAGAACTAAACTTTGTAGTGTTAGCTGACAGTGCATGCGATGTGCATTACAACTATCTTTGATGGATGAGATGGTTTAAATCGAGAGAATATTCAATATTGTGTCCCTGCCCAAATAAGATTGTTCCTTTCTGAGCGCCTATTTTCCCACTTGTGTAGGATTATTGTGTATATCATGTTCCATAGATGCTAATTTGTGACTATGTGTCAGACTTGTTTGCTGACTTTGTCAAACAAAAACAAAGAAATGTTAATATGGCATTTAATATGATCAGCAGGGTAAACATCCCCGAGGTATACACCAGAGCTAATCACAGACACTTGACATTTTGTTTGTTTTTCTTTTCCCACAGTGTGTCGTATCTGAGGGTATGAAACCACATTTCAGTAAATTCTCTCACAGTGACTACATAAACGTAGTCTTGGGCTTTATTGTATAATCCTTGGCATTCCCTATAAAATGACAAATTGCTGTTAAGCCAAAAAGAAAGTTAAAACGAATAGAAAAACACTTCCTTGATGAACACAGTCATGCATGAAGAGCCCCGATGTGATGTTTTAGAAAATGGGTGTCTGATTATGGGTATTCCACTGGGGGAAAATATAAATATATGAAAGCACCCATCCCTGTGTTTTGAGGCTTTTAGTTCTCGTGGCTGTGTGTGTGTATTTTGAACATTGTTGAATAAGGTCAGCTATTTTCCCCTCTCTGATCCAATCTGCTGTCTGCAACTAGGCCATGCTAGTGTAAGTGTACCAGTTTGTTGCCATGGCACTTGTATCCCATGTAACGTATGACTCAGCAGTGACCAGTCAAAATCCTTTTTCCCCAAAGGACTGCTTTGCAATCAACAGGCAGATGGTTGGTCTGCATTGTACATGTGTGACTATGGTTCTAGAAGCTGTTACAGTATTCTCTTTGTTATTGTTGTTGAGGAGGATTGCCAATCGTCCCTTGAAATACGGAATCGTCCTGTGTTTAGAGGTGAAAGTACGGGTTCCGTATTGAGCTGAAATGCAAGGAATGCAACATTTTCTGTGGGAGGAGGACCCCCAGACCCCGCGCCTCAATTAAGTATACCGTATTTTTTCTCCATCGACAGTTGGGTAACTTTGGAAAAACTTTGGCAGCTGATTGACGGTAGAAATATACTTGTCCCGAAGCCATGATATTCACAACACCACAACATTCACTTCCAGCATCCTTCCACTCCACACACTGCACCTGATTCCTCCATCCTTCTGTTCAGCACAGGGACTTTCAAAGAGTCATTGGAAGGCAGCCCACACTTTTGTTTTTCCTCCTCTTTCCCACTCGTCTTTTCTTGTTCTGCTCTGCTCCCTTCCACCACTCACCTCCCTCCCTCCCTCCTCCTGTCTCCTCTTCTCCTCCTCCTCTTCCCCTCTGCTCAGTGTTGCCAGATTGGGCGGGTGCTACTTGGGATGAGCGTCGGCGGGCAAAAACGGGAAAAATTGGCCATTTGGCGTTTTTTTAAACCATTTTGGGCCCATAGAAGTCAATGTAATTTGTTGAATTTGGGCGGAATTTAGCGCATTTTGGCGGTTTTGGTCAGACACATCTGGCAACACTGCCTCTGCTGTCCCCTGGGGGAGCCATCCTGCTGGCCTCTCCAGGCCGCACCTCACCGGCGTGGGTCTTAAAATAATAGCTGAGCTTGGAGCAGATTGGGGCACACTAGCTTGTTTTCCTGCAAGACTGATTCGCCGTGAATACAAGTGCGCTGCGTTGTCTTTACACTTGTTCTGTGTGTGTGTGTGTGTGTGTGTGTGTGTGTGCACAGAATGAAGGTGCTCAAGAGGCGCCTGCCCGCCGCACACAGCAGGCACGCCATCATCGGTAGAATAAACAAGCCCTTATGCACTCAGCACACCCGAGCCACGCACACAGGGGAAGACTCTCAACTCCTCTTCACTGTCTTTGGACGATTCATTGTTGTGTTTCTTCCGTCTGTTCCAAATCGCCCTCTTGAATGCACTCCTTGGGCAGGGATGACACACGTGCCCTGCATCCCTTTAGTTAAATCTCCTTGTCCCCCTCACTGCAAAGGCGGCTGGTTTTGGTGAGTCACCGAGCCTCTTGAGGGGGAATCGGTGCAGGCACCGGCTGAGGCCAGCACTCCTCTGCAGTAGAGACACAGAGAGATAGAGAGGGAGCTAGAGCCCAAAGCCACACCATGAGGGGGGCACCAGCAACGGGGCACAGGGGGGGAGGGGGGCTGCCATATGTGCTCGCACCCGTCCCGCCCACCCATCCGCCAAACACCCCCCTTACCCCAGCCTCCGCACCCATTTGACGATCAGCGCGTGCTGTCCGACCCCTGTTGGGTGCACGCTGGATGATCAAAGCTGCGCCCGAGTCCTGCCTGGAGGATAGAGGGTTTCAACGGCAGTCGGAGTGGGCCATTGGCTACGCTGGCTACTAGCGCCCACCTCGACTGTCAGTGGTGGTTGTAAAATTCCTATCTTCTGTGATATGATGAGCTACGTGACTTGAATTTCTCATTTTTCTTTAGGGCCTACGTACATCAGGATAATTATAATGTTGGAGGAGGGAGTCTGGGGTTGAACAAGATAAGTGCAGAGTGAAGAGTGTTTGTTTCTTATTTTTGTTCTTAAAGCCCTCCTTGAATAACCTCTCAGAGGTGTTGCCATGGTGATTCTGCTAATAATTGGCCAATTTGAAGTGGATATGGTGCATTGCACAGGCAATAGGTCTGTTTGCCATGAGAAATGAAGAGTTTTTGTGTAGAATGTCAATTTTTTAGACAACGGCCGTTTTTTAATTTTTTTAAAGCTGTCCTCCAAGCTTTCCAAAAGTCATTATTGTTGCAAGAATCTCCTGGTCATAAGACTTGCACATACTTACTGTAGTTTATTTATAGGTAAGACACATTGACACATTTTCTGATGGAGTGCTTGCCTGCTGGCCTGCCTGCTAATGGATGGTCTTCAGATCTTAGGTTATCTTGGTACCTTTTTTGAGCTGGCACTGGCAGCTCCCTCAGGCTTGAGAAGTGTTGCGTTTTTTTTACACATCTTAACTGTGCTATTGCCCAAGGCGGTGTCTTACAGAGTTCAAAGTGAAAGGTGCGAAAATCCACATTTCCAGCCACTTGAAAAGTGGACTCATCAAAAATAAATGTAGATGATGTTAACCCCGAGACCCAATTAGCTTCCGTCTCTGGTGGTGAACATCTGGAATGCCTTGGCTTACACCTGCACACAGAGTTAAACATCCGAAATGGGGCATTTCTGGCCCAAATTCGCTGCCTCACAGACAGACACTAATAGCATTAATGTGTGTGATGATGATGAGGGTTCATGCGGCCAGGTCAGACCCCTGAAATCCGGAGCTATGATTAAGTGTGCTCCCCAAAGTGTTGAGTAGTAATTAGTGTGGCTTGGGCTCTAGCAAGGAGCAGTATGGTGTGTGTACGCTCCACTAATCACCTCGGCTCACATCAAAGAGCATATGCAGCAGCACCCTGGCCCTAAACGCTAAACCCTGTGTGAGGAGCCGCGCACATCACAGAGTCTGGCGCAAACAGACAGGGACTGCGCGTGCACATTGGGTGCACGCACACACACACACACACACACACACACACACACACACACATATGCTGTGTAGTTTCACAACCTTAGTTTCGCTAGAGTTGTTTATATGGAACACGCCATGTCAATTTTCGTGCAAGAGCTGTTCATTTTCAACTAAATCATTTCAATGTTTTCAGTTTATATTTTTGTGGGGGAGGCTAGTGTAAGGTAATATGCACATCATTGTACCATTGTACCAAATAAGTCTGGTGTCGTGCTGCAGGACGTGAAAACACCCAGGTGAATATTCCCCATCTAGTGGAAACATGTTTGGCTGGAGTTTCAGTCATCAGCAGTAATTCTGAGATCCTTTTCCCACATCTTATTGATTTTCCCTGCTGCCTGAGCACGGTGATGCTGATATATCATTGTGTTGGTGGGGGCTACAAAAGCAAATTAGATGGCCATTTTATGCTTTAGCCCCTTTCAGGAGTTGATTTTCTGGTGTTGTGCGAATGAAATGCAGGATTGTAATTCTGTGTAGATATGGCTGTGCGCGCCGCAATGCTACTATGATCTCAACGAGCATTCTGTTTGAGACATGCTTGGAGCATTAATGTTGCATGCGATATTGGAACATGATGTGTGATGAACTGTAGCATCAAGGGAGTAAGGCGGTGATAAATTGGCATAAAATGGCCCCTTTCCTCTGTTTATTAAATGTCAATCCATTCTGTCTGAGTAATATCATGTATCATATGCTTGTTACTGAAGAATGCCAGTTCAAGGCGGAGGACCCACTGACATACATCTGTGGCATTTAAAGCAGTTGCCATGTTTAGCAGTGTATGGTTACCACCATTAAAAAGGCTCAGATCTGTAGAGCGGCCATTCTTCCTTAAGTTAATAAAAGAGGGATTTAGAGAAGCTTCCTCACTACGCTGGAAGGAACGGTGCTATCATGTGGGTCTCGCAAGGGATTTCTCACTCAGTAGCAGGAGAAGTGATGGCTGTAAACTCACTGCTAACCCGAAGCCCAGAATCTTCACAGAAAACCGCACTAATGTGATTTCATTTCCCAAATGCAGGCTATTTAATTTCAATGATGGAATTGGGAAGTAAATGCTAATCTTCTCTTTAGTGAGCCCTGGCCTTGGCTGCTGTAGGAGGATCTGTTGTGAGTGTTGCTTCTGAATGGCTACAATCTCCTTTTTTAACAGATTTTTTTTTACTCCGCAGCGCTTTTATTGACTGATATGAGCTTAGACGGTGATAGTATTTGAAAACACACGTGTGTGGTGGTCAGACAGTATTCTCTAAATTTACTGTATTTGCTAGACGTGAATAAGAGCTTGTCCTTGAATTTCCATTGCAAACATGAATTCACAGTAAAATGACGCACCTTAAGGGGAGATGATGGCTCATCAGTGTGTTATTACCCTAAGGCCATCCCACTGATGAGGAAACGTGTAGAGCACACGTGCAAAACCTGGTCATCACAACTGACTCTTGCCCTTCTGCTCTTTACGCCTTTTCCTCCGATGTGTGTGTGTAGCTACCCAAATGTTAGAGAGCCGCCAGCACACTTGGTATAAGCAAAAAATACATAGTTTCTTTTTCAAACAGCAACATTTCACTCTCTCACACTATCTACTACAATTTTCTGGCACCCGGATTACTGCTATTGTGGATGTGCACACCATGACTTTCACATCCCGCCATCCTGCAGCACTGCTCCCTTCATTGGGCGTCATTTGGCGCTGCCCCCTTGCACAAGTGAGGCATGAATGCAATTTCATTGTGTGCAGTCAGTGTGCATTTGTGTGCTGAGGAGTGCTGTGTCAATGACAATGGGAGTTGGAGTTTCCCAGTTGGGCTTTCACTTTTAAAAATGGCTTACCAAATGTACCACAAGATTTGACCTGGTGTCTGGATAGGTGTTGACCTTTGACATATTTTTAACACATGAAGTTCGTTCTGTCTGAATGTACATGCATTTGTTACTAATGTTCAATGGTGTTGTTCAATGTACTGATGTTCAATGGGGGGAAGCCGTGGCTCATTGGTTAGAGCACTGGGTTGGCAACCCAAGGGTTCCCGGTTCAATGCACGACCGGACCACGGCTGAAGTGCCCTTGAGCAAGGCACCCTTGCCTGATTATCATAGACTTGCAATCAAGCGCCAAAGGTGTTGCGTCACTAGGAGGGCACAGCCTGGCTACCTAACCCTCTATCTATCTATTTATCTATTCATCCAGTGGTCATCCTTCCACCACTGAATAATAATGTTCATCCACAGTCTTTTTATATGCTGTTATGCACCACAATGTATTAGAGTATAGTAACTTTATTGATCCCAGAGGAAATTAATGTATCCAGCAGCACACAGATACACAAATAATATTATACATTATACGACAGATTAAATATACTGTATCAACATATACACTTGCATACATGTATACATCATTCAGCAGTACACAGTACCTAAAACATGTACAGTATTACATGCCCTTGTTCTGTTTGTGCTTTGAAGCTTCCAGCTCCTGTGGGTTAGTGCGTGGACACATTTTTAAAAGCTTATTGCGCTGAAACATCTCCCACCTACGTTTAGTCCACATTTCACTCCTCTTCTCTCCAACCTATTTACTGATAATGGCATGGCCTCCTACATCTTCTGTTACTGTCTTGAGTGGCCTGAAGCAATCATTGATGGCCTTTGCTTACCTATACAAAATCACTCTCTTCCCATCTCTCCCCATCTTTCTCCCTCTCTCTCACACTCTCTCTTTTTTTCCTTTTCCTATTTGTTCTTTTTGCCTCCCCATATTACTGCTCACACTTTCTTCATTCAGTCATGTTCTCTTCTAAGTGTAAAACAGGAGCCATTGTAGTTGCACTGCTTTAATAGCACTTGGACTGCTCCACATATCGCTCTCTCCCTTGTCTCTCATCTGTGACACCCTGGGACGTGGTGCCACTAATCGTCCGCTAATTAAAGAGAGGACGTGCACTCTAAAGCAGACAGTCCAACTGGCCAGAGTTAATGTTGACCGCAGCAGCTCTCCTCTCCGATAGCTGCTCAGGGTCGCGCACGCGGAGGTTTCCGCTCGGTGCTGTGCCACGACTCCCAACATCCCTGTTTGTCTGATAAGATGGGAGCAGTGATCCATATTGATTACATGCTCGCACACACACACACACACACACACACACACACACACACACACACACACACACACACACACACACACACACACACACACACACACGCGCGCGCGCGCACACACACACACAGGCACACAGGCACACACACATGCACACACGCACACACACACACTCACGCAGACAAGCGCACACACAGTGCACAATCAGGTTAGCCTTCCATTTAAGTCTTTTCAGTCAGACACTGGTGATCCTGGTTTATAGGCAATGTGCCATGAGCTTGCTGCTCTTCACTTCATTTGCAGTCATATGATATAGAGCGCCAGCAAGTTTGGTCCTTTCTTTTTTTTCCTGTGTACAACCCACAGCAAAAAACACATTACATTTTCAACACAATGCCCAACAGAGCCCAAAGGCAATTTACAAAGAAGGGGTTGTGTGAAGGGGAAGAAAAAGAAAGAAACAACCATCAAGTCTAGTGTAATTATGACCAGAGGTGGAGACAGCACGAACGCTAAATGAGCTCGGGACTGAATCTGCAGTGAGAGAGTAATGAGATGCTGACTTGATGTCTGCTCTTCTCCTCCGCTGGCACCACAATACAGTGTGTCTCATAAGTGAGTACACCCCTCACAAAAGTCTGGGGTGTACTCACTTTTGTGGGTGCATGTTCAAACATTAATGGCTGTATTTTGATTTTTTTGTGAGTGATCAACAAATTTAAGCGGGTATATCGAACCGAACCGACGTACCATACCGAAAAGACCTGTACCGAATCGAACAGTGCTGTACCGAAAGGTAGAGTAACAGGCTAGTCTGTTCATGTTTTTACATTATGCTGCCACTACATGCAGATGCTCGTGCAGAACCCTGACATAGAATGCAAGAAAAAACTTTTTGTGAAACCTTGAGAAAAGTGCTATTTCTTACACTGATGAAATCTCAGACCCAAAGTAGCAGGTTGAATGTACTTCCTTTTTTTCGTTTGTATTTTGACAATATTTTGGTGAAAAAAACAACATGCTAAGGAAGAAAATAGTTTTTCATTTTGAACCCATATACTGTACGGAAAATGTACCGAACCGTGACCATAAAACAGAGGTACTTACCGAACCGTGATTTTTGTGTACCCTTACATCCCTAGCGGTTATTTATGTTGTTAATAGGTCACTAATCATTGTGTCAAAGTGAAATATCTTTAATGTTGTCCTATGAAGATATACTAACAAATCTGCAAAAATGTGAGGGGTGTACTCACTTATGAGACATACTGTAAGAGGTGAAGCGGCGGTCCCATTACAGAGGGAGAGACGGCATGCTGCATAGTGGTGGGCCACCCCGCGCTGTGTTGCAAACTGAAGGCACCAGCCCATTAACACACTGAGCTAGCACATTTCATGTGTCTCCCTTGGTTGGACTCCGGCGACTCGGTTGTGTGGGGTATAGGAGCCATACATCCTAATTCTGCTGACAGGGAGAAGATTCGGCAGTGGCACACACAGGCAACCGGTGGTTATGGGGAAGGGCTTCCTAGACACTCTTTCTCTCCCAGAAGTTGTTCGAGGATTTGCTGAATTTGTCTGGTGGTCTAGGAGTCAAAGTCTAGGACAGTGGTTCTCAACCTTTTTTGAACAAACGCCCCCCTGGACCTCATCATAAGCCTCCCACTGCCCCCTTGACCTCATTATAAGCCTGGCTAATGCCCCCCTTAGTATTAAAAAAATGAAATAGACTAAGGCCCCCAATGACAACTAAGCACCGCCCTCTCAACTGCATCCTTCTCAACGCCCCCCTAGGGCTCCCCAAAAAAAGAAACGCGAGATATACATTTGATTCAACTATAGTGTAAGAGAGACATTTGGTTCAACTGCAGTGTGTCTTCAACTCTCTATTCACGTACCCATGCACATACTTACAAACACATATCTATACTCCTTTGGAACCACATCACAGAGAGGTGTGCTTGTGACTTGGACTCGAGTCAGACTTGAGTCACAATTTTGATTACTTGAGACTTGACTTGGCAATATTAGGAATGACTTGTGACTTGACTTGGACTTGTACGGCACTGACTCGAGACTTGACTTGGACTTAACAGTTTTAAGTTGCAATAACTTGGCAAGTCAGGTATAGATATATTCATTTTGTTTTGCATTTCTATGTGATAAAAGGACGTGAAAGGGGGTATGCTGTACCGGTCCCAGGAGGATAGGGGGTCTAGAACGGGATCTCCATTATATTGTATGTATTGGATAGGGGGCCCTTTCAACTGCCTTTGTCCCGGGCCCAGTGAAAGCTATCAGCGGCCCTTGTCACAGTATTTACATTTTGGTTGCTGCTGATTCTGAATGATTTCCAATCAAATATGTGAGGCTCACTAATGTGTTCCTCTGTACGTTGCTATGGCTACATACTGTATTGGCAGCGACAGTTATGTGATGTATTTTGTTCATCGATGTCTCGTTCATTCAAGACCCATAATGAAAATGTTCTCATCTTGTCTGAAATCTCTCCCCCTCCCACCCTCTCTTCCTCTCCTCTCCCTGTCTCCTTCATTTTCCTTTGTCTCACCCACAGCGAGGAAAACGTGCGCGCCCACAGACTTCGCCTGTCAGAATGGCCAGTGTGTGTCTGGCCGCTGGCGCTGTGATGGAGAGCCGGAGTGTCCTGACGGGTCAGATGAGGCTGACTCTATATGCAGTAAGTCACCGCGGTTACCACAGCCTGCCTCCATGCCCCTGGCAGCAGCCCGGATTGATGTTGGCCTGTCTGTTTGCCCAACTCATCTCTCACATCCCAGTAGAAGTCTGACAAACTCAGGACTCACCTTACTTCTCTCAAGATTTCTTGTTTTTGTTTTGTTTTGTTTTGTTTGTTTGCTGTGTCGTTCTGGCTCTAGAAATAAACTCGACTGAGCACTAAGCTTTTTCGTGGGTAGCATGCTATGTCAGATGTAGGCATACACTACAGTAGACGTACATGTATGAGTGTACGTATGTGGAATGTGCAGAACGAGATCTCTGTGGGGAAAAATGCAATGGCCTTATAAAACATGCATGGTGCTTTTCAGACAAACCGAAGTACGCAGACAGGCAGATCATTCACTTTTAATGAATCGTTTGACCCCTAGATCTAGTGGGATGTATAGTGTCTTAAATTTGTAATAGGCTACATTTGACAAGCTTGCAACCTCGACAAGGAAAAGCAATATTGCAAAAAAGGCTTTACATTTCGAAAATGAGCTTTGTTGTTTTGCTCTTTTTTTTTGCAACAAACAGGAAAAAGTTATAGTCTCCTTGTGATGTCTCACACGCAGTATGGCTGCTTGAGTTGCAGGCTCATGCATATTTCAGGAGCCCTCTAGACGCATGGTCTTAATGTCACCTTCAGGAAGTGTAATGCGTGTCAGCCTCCCAGACTAACTAAGATGTTGCACGCATATGTATAAGGGATGTGTTTAGGGTGAATCAGGAACTGACTGAGGTTGCAATTTATGCCGCCAAAAAAATCTATAGTCACCTTTAACTTTACTTTGAAGTTTATCTTCATTTAGTCTTTGGAAGTGTCTTTTTTTGGTCATTTTCCCTCTCTGGGTTTTATCCGTGTGAAATTGAAAGGAATCAACTTGACCACAGATATGCTACTTATCTACTTCACCTGATCATGTCACAAACGTGTCAGTACAGCATGTAGTTCAACATTGTGTTGTGGTTTTTACTGCTTTTTGAGCTTGTTGAGCTCTGTGATCATATATGGACAGATACGTCACAGAATAAATCAGATTGTTATTTTACTCAGCATTTCAATAGATCAAAGCTCATTCTACATTTTCCAGAGTTAATTTCATGCGATGATTATCTTTGGGGTCTGGAGCTCTTGGCTGTGGCGGCAGCGGCAGCGGGGGTGTCAGCATTTTTCTATCAGCAGCTGGGTCATGTGGGAGAGTTTGGACAAGTAATTGATGAAGGCCTGTGCCAAGTGAAGCGCCTATTGGGATGCGTGCGAGTGGGCCGCCGCCAGCCCAGCATTTCCTCCACATGGTGGTTTTCTGAATGAGGAGCTCAGCATTAAAGTAATTTCTCCATCGAGTGCACACTGCACACAGCCCCCACTCCTGCCTTCCCCACACACAGCAGCGGGGCCACAGTGCAGAGACATGCAGGAGAGATGATATATAGGCCCCATAGGGGAAGAGGGATGAATTTTGGTCATGAGCAGACACCTTCCCCATCCCCATCCCCATCCCCATCCCTGCACGTCCCTCCCTCTCTCTCTCTCTCTCTCTCTCTCTCTCTCTCTCTCTCTCTCTCTCTCTCGCTCGCTCCCCAGTCCAGGATAGTGACTTCTTTTAATCTTGTACTGAGTCAAAAGGTCACCGTGGCAACATGTGTGTGACTCCTAGGAGGGCCTGCCAAAGTGATTTCATTCTGAATGCACCAGGCCAGGCACAAAAACAAAAAAACATAACTCTAATGATTTTGTTCTATTGAATTGGAATGTAATTCAGGTGACAGGGGTTTACTATGGTGGAGCACTCCGCAACAAAGACAAGCCAGATGCATTTGTGAAATTAACTCTGGTCCTTTTTTTCTGTTGGTGCTCTTTTGTCAAAAGCACAATTACAGACTCCCCGGAGGTAGTGGTTTGAAACACTAACATGGCTGTATGCATACTGAGTGCACTCACCGGAAAAGACCCCATTGGCCCAGTGCAGCCATGCTGCTACTGTTGTTTTCACTTGGCAGCGTACGGTATGCTCATTTCACGTGCCCTGCAGATACAGCTCAAAGCAATAACACAATCTACACAAGAACAAAATCATATTGTTATAAAATGCCACGAAGCCTGTGGAATCATAAACAGGCTAAGTGTCTCTGGTAGAGCAGTACAAAATCCCAATGAGATTTCTATTAACAGCTACCAGGATGGTAATGTACCATACCATTATTTGCACAAAAATTGTATTTACAAATTTGCTCACGTCCATTAATTGGGTTTCATGGAACATTTGTGTGGCACGATTCAAAACACATGATCTTTTTCATTCTGTGAGAGAATGCCATTTGACGCTTAGAAAAAAATTAGCGACTAGGTTCCACTGGCAAAAGAGAAGCTACAACTTGGCACGGAATTAACTGTGTAGTTCATGACAGCATGTGTAGGGCATGTCCACTCGGGCCAATGCGATGACCTCAGGAGACAGTGTAAAGGTCGTGTAACCGCACTGTTCTGAGTGAGCTCGCATTGGGAGCACGGGACTGTAGATTAGGCATGCAAGTTCGATGGATCCTCTCCAGTGATGTGTGGGTGGAGGAGGGGGAGGTAGGGTGATGTGGCGTGGCGTGGCGTGGAGGTCTCAGCACATGCATATACATGGCCCACATCCAGGGAAGCTGACAGGGGAGGGGCAAAAGGGTCAGTTGTCCCAGGCCCAGGGAGAGAGGGGCCCCATAATTGAGTCCCAATTACATTATATATATACAGTATATTGGGAGGGGGCCCTTTTAGTTGATTTTGTCCTGGGCCTGGCCAGTGCTGCCAGCGGGCCTGCCCACATCTCTGAGTGCATGTGGCTAATGAGCGGTAACCCCCCATACCATGCTCCACTTCCTATAGGACTGAGGAAGACTCACACACACACACACACACACACACACACACACACACACACACACACACACACACACACACACACACACACACACGCACGCACGCACGCACGCACGCACGCGCAAGAGGCAATGCGTACATAGGCATAGATGAATGTGAATTTCACATGGATGTGTAATGCACACACATGCATGCATATGCACACACACACACACTGATTCATAGATGATACATACTGTATGCACAAACATACACATGCATTGCAGATTCAGAAATACTATAGGCTCAGAGCTACTCTGGAGTCTGAACATCAGAACTACATTGAACCTCCCAGCATATCTGATGCACACACGCACGCACACACACACACACACACACACACACACACACACACACACACACACACACACACACACACACACACACACACACACACACACACACACACACACACACACACTCCTGCAGCTCAGGGCAGCAGTATGCATGCATGCTTGCACAATTTCATGCTGGAGTAGCCTTCCATCCCACACACGCTGAGAGCCACCACCACATATGTTTGATGGAGTGGTTTATCCTCCAGACTGCTTAAAAAATAAATAGCACCTAGCGGGATGTCTTGGGAAAAAAAACATTCCGTCACAAAATTACTATAAGCCTGACGTCAAATTTGATTTTCTTAAAGACGTGACGGAACAACTCCTCCATAATCAGTCAATTAGAGACTTTGTTTAAAAAGACAACAGAAGATGACCCTGAAATATCTGTAAATGCGTAATTTACCTGAATTGCCTCGTTCGGTCTTATCAGTTGCCTTGGTACCCGATGAAGTCGTCCTTCGCCCCATGTCGTCTACATTAGGCAGACAATGATTAGTGAGAGCCTCTTTTAATTGGGTCTTCATTTCTGCAGGGGGCCTCTTTGAAGATGAAAAGCCTGGAAACACATAACTGTGCCAGAGCCAAAGCTACCTTCCTTCGCGCTACCCATCTTTGCCAAAATTACTGCTCACGTCGATGCTCTCACAAATGTGGCGCATGTTCAGTACGCCTGCAGACATCTGTTGATCAAGATCTATAATGAAATCAATTAAATATTTATCAAGATGTCGAAAAGAAACCACGTGTGGAAAGTTTTTGATGTGTGTTTCCCTCTTAAGTTGTGGGAGAATGGATTCTCGGTTTGCCTGTGAGTGAGTGATGAGGGTGTGTGTGTGTGTGTGTGTGTGTGTGTGTGTGTGTGTGTGTGTGTGTGTGTGTGTGTGTGTCTCCCTGGCTCTGGGCAGTGCTTGACCTCTGTTGGAATAGCGACAAATGAATGGAGCCCGTCCAGCGCAGTGGCCAGCCTGACGGCATGGGAAGGCAGGTATCTCCCCTGGGTTTTCCCACAAAACTCCTTCTATTTTTACCCTCCGCAGTGCAGTGCAATGCAATGCAGTTTAGTGTAGTGTTGTGACATGCAGCGCAGGTGACACTGATAAGGCCTTTGGGGCCGGTTGGAGGAAGCGCTGGAAAGGTCACTTTCGTTTTTGTAAATAACCCACCATTTTTCTCTCCCTTGTTTTTTTCACTCTCTCTCTCTCTCTCTCTCTCTCTCTCTCTCTCTCTCTCTCTCTCTCTCTCTCTCTCTCTCTCTCTCTCTCTCTCTCTCACACACACACACACACTCTCTCTCACTCACTCACATGCGAGCGTGCACACACACACACACACACACACACACACACACACACACACACACACACACACACACACACACACACACTCACTCACAGACATAAACACTGTCTGGTACACTTACCAAACCCTATCCTATTTTTTACACCTCAGCCGTTCATTCGCTCATTCCTCTTCTTTTCCCCCTGTAAAGTCATGTCACAGTGCCAGTCTGTCACTACTCTGTCACCTTCTCAGCGAGCGCCTCATTAATATGCAGTGGCCTTGCGGTGATCAGGGTAGCCGACAGGGGCTGGGGACAAAGGGGTCACTTGCCCTGGGCCCAAGGAGAGAAGGGGCCCAGAATTGGATCCTCATTATACATTGTATGTATTGGATTTGGGGCCCTTTCAGATGTCTTTGTCCGGGGCCCAGCCAAAGCTGCCAGGGCCTTGTGGTGGTGATGTATCTGTTTCTATGGGGGCTGCCTGCACAATAGCTGTCAGCTTTTCAGATAGTGCCCATCATGTGGCGATGGGGCAGTAACTGATGTTTGTGCGCCGCCACGCCACCACGGCCTTAAGCGCCCATCTAGCATTAAAGAGCCATTGTGCCGCTGTGGATGTGGATGGATGGGAAATCTATATGTGGAAACGGCGAGGATTTTATCCAGCAGACATACAGTAAATGGAGTGATTGATCCCATTACGGTTTTCAGTGGAGAATAGTGCTATGAGTGTGAGGGATCAGAAGGCAAGGTTTTTTTGTCCAGATTATTGTCAAATTAATTATGTCTCATTAAAAACCTTTTATGATGGTCCTACCGTGGCGCAAATGGTAGGCCTCTCATCTGCTACGCAGTCTACCCGGGTTCGATTCCCGGTTTGGGTCCTTTGCCAACCCTTCCCCATCTCTCTCTCCACACTCGCTTGTCAAATAAAGGCAAAAAGCCCAAAGGGGAAAAAAAGAATATATTTAAAAATCCTTTTATGATGTGTTTCTTTATGCAATACATGTCGCTCTTTATGCTGTATTAAAGCCAGCAGTGCATGGTTTCTGATTTGGCGGGTTGATGAGTCGACCAGTGGTTCGGCACAGCAGAGAAAGACAAAGGCAATGAAGCGCTATAGGAAATGCAAGGATGTGACACTCTAAATCTCCGGTAATGGGGGCGGGCGCGGGACGCAACACATGACTGCCAAGCGCTGTCGGCCCATTTGATTCACAAGCAGCCATCAAGCCGGCAGTAGTCAGCCATGTTTTATTTATGCCTGCCTCTTTGATTCAGCACCCAGCCCGACGCGCATCAGCATCAAGTTTGCCAAACGGGGCAGATTTGAGTGGGTACCACGGGGCAGGCCAGACACTGAGGGGGTAAGAGCCGTTTAGTCGATGGGTAATAGGCCGTTTCAGGTCCCCCCGTCCCCACCCTCGGGAGGACCCTGTGGGGTTTAATGAACTGTGTAGCCACATAACTCATGACGTGCACAAACTGGGGCGGGCAGCGATGGCCCACTGAGTGGAGTGAGCGCAGAGGCATCTTCGTTCATTACCATATTAATTATCCAGTTAAGTGCCTGACCCCCTTTTACTCAGGTGTGCACTCTCTGAGGGAGGATTGCAGTCTGACGGTCACACATCCTACCAACCTCATAGTGAAGATTGCACAGGCAGGATGAAAGCATGTCTCTCAAATGTGTCTAGACCGTATACTACTGGTGGACAGCAAAAAGGCTGCCACTGATTCTGATAATTTATACATTCAATTCTTTGTTGGTTTTCCATGCCATATGACGAACATCCTACCCACCTCATAGCGGCGATTGCACAGGCAGGATGAAAGCGTGTCTCTCAAATGTGTCTAGACCAGGGATGTCAAACTCAGGCCCGGGGGCCAAATCTGGCCCGCAGAGTCATTTCATTTGGCCCGCAAGATCATTTCAAATGTGTATTACAGTTGGCCCACATACACCATTAATATATAGCATAATAAGACCTGAACATAAAATGTAATGTGTCACAAAAATATGAGTGGGCATAGGCCAGTAAAACAGCTAACACTACTGCAACAGAGTATCTGCAGGCACAATTGAACTACGATGGGAATCTGTTTGTGAAATTTAATTATGAGATTAAGTGTGTTTGTACAATTTTAGGCCGTTGTAAATATTGAGTTTGGCCCGCGACTTTGTTCCAGATTTGTATTTTGGCCCTCTGTGAGTTTGAGTTTGACACCCCTGGTCTAGACCGTATACTACTGGTGGACAGCAATCAAAAAGGCCACTGATTCTGATAATTTATGCATTAATATAGTTGTTTGTTGGTTCTCTATGCCAGATGACGAACAGCCAGATATAGATAGGTTTGTTGAGCAAACCAGAGAGGAGAGTGTGAATGATGACCAGTAGAGCTAATGAAAAACTAGAAAACAGAATACTGAATCAAATTTAAAAAATGTTGATGGCAGCTGTCTGAATCGTTGTCAGTTTCACATGTTATCTTTCTACTGGTTGTACTGTATGCAGGCTTATCTTCATAGAGACGACGGTTCTGTGCTCATCTTGCCTTTCCTCTTGCACGCGCTCCCTTCCCTCTTATTATTTTTTTTACCACTGTTCTTCCCTTCCCCCTCCCGCTCGCTTTCTCTGACTCCTTGCCTTTTCTCTGTTACTTCACAGTCCGACAGACATGTCCCCCAGAGAAATTTGACTGCGGCGGGAAGTGTGTGTCGCTGTCGTGGCGATGCGATGGTGAGAGGGACTGTGAGAATGGAGCTGACGAGGAGGACTGTGCGGCAGGTGAGTCTACTATACACCCAGACGACAACACAACACACTACACACCACACGCAGGGCCACCGCCAGACATAAGCAGAGTATGCATAGTGCTTAGGGCACCAACCAGTGCTTGGGGCACCAACCACTTTTTCCCCAAAATTGGGGGCTCTCAAATTGAGATTGACTAAAAACTTTGAACGTTGAACATTGAATATTGAATTACATTATAAAACATAGATTTATATAAATTTATTAGTTAGTAGATTATGAGGGGGGCCACCTGACCATTTATGCTTGGGGCCTCCAAAATCTTAGCAGCGGCCCTGACCACACAGCACAGTACAGCAGCAAATACAGCCCACCTCTTCCCCTGACACAGCATCAGTGGAGCAAAACATAAAATATGAAATATTAATGTGCCATAGGAATAAAGAACATAAACATTACGACAATGTAATGTGAAAGTCTGAAAGTGAAGCATATACAGCTTACTTTTCAAACAAGGGATGTATAGAATGAAACCAGCAAATGTAGGAGGAAAAGGCCATGTTGTCTTGAGGCCATGCTTTCATACGTCAGGAGTGACTAAGTGCAAACCCAGATATGAATTCCTCCTGACATATGAGTGTTTCATCCATAGACTGCAGATAATTAACTATGACTGGATATATCTCGAGTCCCAAGTCCGGAGTATTTCGCTCGATAATGGTGATGAGGGAACAATAGCATCATCAGTCATGTGGAGGGCGCATCTCTCCGGGGTCCGCAGGCTCCACGTCCTGTCAATCAAAAACAACAGTGCCCCTCCAACCAATCACACAACCCCTCGGACCCCTGCTGTGGCAGTTGCTGCCCTACTTACAAAAGCCGTGGAAAATCGGCTGCTCTCTCCTTCTCTCTCTCTCTCTCTTACACTCCTATGTGCTCTTTCTGTCTTTCTTCCTTTCTTTCTTTCTTTCTTTCTTTCTTTCTTTCCCCGTCTCTCTCTCTGTTACTCTTTTTCTTTTGGTCCCTCCTCAAACACCAAGGAAATTGATTGAGGTGACAGCCCTGTAGGAGGCTGAGATGTGTTGGCTTTGAAGGCTGTAAAGAGCCCCCTTAGCAGCCTCAGCATAAACTGTGCCTCTATCTGAAACATTAAAGAGACAAACACATGAAATAAATATGTGTACAATACATACATAGTATATGTATCACCGCCCCCCCATCACACATAGGCACACGCACGCACAGAAACAAACACTCATATACACAGTCATTCATCCTAGCTAAATCATTCCCAACATGCACTTATTGAAGTAAGATCTTTGTTCGGCGTTTGTTTGTTGTCAGCACTTAGCTGAATAGCCCCAGCACAACTTATTCCCACTAATTAATCCATTGACTTTGTGAGCCTTTAATTATTGCCCAGGAACACTTCTACCCACCCATCCCCCCCAACCAACACCAACGCTGAACACTCCTGGAGCTTTGAATTTCTGCTTTCAAGCAGACCAACCCAGCCCTTGCATCTGTGCGTGTGCATGCATACAGGGCTATCAGCCCACTACCTCTACCTTCCTGGGGCCATATTGAGCACGGCCACCGAGAACTTACCGGGGAGGTAGCCAGGGAAGTTGAGGTGGGGACAAAGGGGTCTGTTGTCCCGGGCCCAGTGACAGACGGGGCCCAAAATTGGGTCCTCATTACATTGTATGTATTGGATGGGGGGGCCCTTTCAGATTACTTTGTCCTGGGCCCGGCAAAAGCTGTCAGCGGCCCTGAGATAGCGGTAGCGGTAGCGGTATTTCACCTGGGTTGCAGATAGCAATTGATTTCCCGCTTGCTGGTGTCTGTCTGGTGGGGTGTTATACAGCTCTAATTATTACCCCCGCTAAAACCTCATGACTTTAATCCAGGGCAGCTGATGCAGAGAGAGCAGAGGCACTCTGCTGTCCCACCCTGTCTGTCTGTCTGTCTGTCTGTCGGTCGGTCGGTCGGTCGGTCTGAGAGAGAGAGAAAGACAGACAGGAGTGGGTACTTTGCTGTCTCACCCTGTCTATCTGTCTGTCTGTCGGTCTGTTGGTCCGTCGGTCTGTCTGTCTGAGAGCGAGAGAAAGAGAGACAGGAGTGTGCACTCTGCCGTCCCACCCTGTCTGTCTGTCTGTCTGTCTGTCTGTCTGTCTGTCTGTCTGTCTGTCTGTCTGTCTGTCTGTCTGTCTGTCTGTCAGCCAGCCTTTTTGCCTCTCTGCCCAAAATCCCCTTGCCAAATCCAGCCCTTTGAGCTGCACTCCCCCAGGATTACAAAAAAACATAGTTCAAATATCTTTTTTTCAATCTACAGGACTGTATCATAGATCACAGAGTGAAGAAGATGGTGAAATCATACGATTTTGTAGTGTACATGAACTCATTCTGAACCTCAGCAGCAAGGTTACTTTGGCTTTTCCTTTACCTTCGAGATGTACTCTCAGGCGCACTGTGATGGCTGTAGAATACTCTGTACTGCCCTCTGTATTATTAGCAACCGTGCCCTATATATTTTTTGCTGTGTCAGAGGGTGGATTCCAATATGCCGACTTCCGTCCTGCCTTGCTCACTTGACTGCTTGTGACCTCATGATGATGTCACTGACGAGTCGACAGAAAATTAATTAAATATCTTGCAAAGGCACAATTCTAATGTCATTTTCCCATTTGCAATTGGGATGGTGAATGGAAAACAGTCCCCCAAAAGTGGATGTGGCTAGGCTGACAGCTGGGAAACTTAATTGTTTTCTCCACGGAGGCAGGGCCAGGAGGCGGGCCGAGGCCACAAGCACAAGTGGAGGACGGGAGTGTGCATATTGGAATGCACAAGTCTATTGAGCTCTGAGTCTGTACATTACAGAAAGTATGAGCTGATCATTTACCTCAGATCAGTTGTACTCTGCTTGGTACCGCTACATTAAATCTATGAATATGAACTGTATTTGTCTGGAGTTACATTGCCAGGGTAATTAATCCCTTCATCCCTACACACCTGTTTGTTTTAAGTCTCTTGCTGAACTTTTTTCAGACCTTTTTCTTTCTCTGTGAAAAGGGTAGCTGCAGGACAGCGCTGCCTCACACACACACACACACACAAACACACACACACACACACACACACACACACACACACACACACACACACACACACACACACACACCTCAGAACTTTTGTATCACTTTGGCTTTATTCTCCCGTTACTTCACTAATCAGCAGTGATAATGCTCGAGGCTCGCAGTTCAAATAAAGCCGGGCGTTTTCCCTGTGCGGGCTAATTGAGTTGTCCACACTCTGAATTATACATCTGCCTCTCCGGGGCACCTGATTAGCATGAAGATGGGAGCCTCACTCTCCCTCTTGTACTACACTTTGCCACTGAGACAGCTCAGGAGAGCTTGTGTGTGTGTGTGTGTGTGTGTGTGCGTGTGCGCGTGTGCGTGTGTGTGTGTGCGTGTGTGTGCGTGCGCGTGTGCGTGTGCGTGTGTGTGTGTGTGTGTGTGTGCGTGTGTGTGTGGTCTTAAACATACTGTCTGAAGTCTCCTGTCTGCATTTTGTATGAGCACCTGTTAACAATGGAAAGTGACTGATGTTGTTTTCATTATCCATACTCAAACACAATAAGGCCCATTCACATAAACACACACACACACACACACACATTCTCTCTCTCTCTACCCCTCTCTCTCACGCACACATACACACATAGACACACACAAACTGACAAATTCTACAAGAAACATATTCATTGTAATTTGTTTCTGCCCAAACGCTCATGCCCATGTATGCAGTTGTATAAAAAAGGCAGATTGTCAGTCCATGCAGAATGTTCGAATTAGTGCCAATATTTGAATGAATGCCAATATGTCAATATGTGTATGATGTGAGTGTTAAGTGACCATTCATATCAAAACCATTTTTGTAAAAGGATAGCGCGGCCTTTACACAATTCAAGTGCTCTGGCTCGGTCAGTTAAATCAACATTCATTAAATAATTGGTTCTCGTAGTAGGCTTACAAGACCCAGAAAAGGTCACTTGGTGTAGTGCCTCTACTGATGGAATTTCTATGTCAGCCATGATTATTTTATAGCCTTCTGAAAAGCAAATCAGTGTCCTCTCAAAGCACAAGACCACAAACTGTGGACAAGTCAGAAGACAGGCTACTACAGTTCCCGTAAAGGTTAACACAAAGGTTAACCTGAACTTACACTGTAACCTAGGGAAGAGGTATGCACACAAAAACGTAATAGTTACTCTTTTTTCTGCAAACACGCATGCAGAACCCTCTACCCTCTCAAAGAGACCCTGTCATGGCTCAGTTTTTATATCTCGAGTGGTGGTCTTGGCTACGATGAGAAGCTAACACGAGCGGAGTGTCCAGTCATAGCGTTCCCCCTCTGGGCTTCCCCGAGCGAGCAGCCCTTCTCTGCTCATCATAGCCGCACGCATCACAATAGCCTGGTTACCAGGGAGATGGCTTAGCCTGGGTGCATCCCAGCCCGAGAATTCCACTGCAGAACATTCTGCTACTCTCAGACCCAAACCGACAGGTCACTCCACCAGATAACAGAAAGCTACAGGCATCACAGCTAGTTGAATAATCCGTTTAGCAAATGTAGTGCACAAAAAAATCTAACCAAACAAACAAGAGAAGAAACTAGTAATGGTTTGACTTGTTTGCCATCTGTGATCATAAATAATGTCTGTTTGTGGTGCATAGTAGTCAGTGCGTATATTAAGTAGAGATTTTTGTTGGAGCAATATTTTCAGAGAGATGAGTCATAGCAGTGCGTGAAGGAGTGTGCCAAATATTGATTTCTAAAAACAGTGTGTTTTTGTATTTGTGGTGTGCTTCACAGATTTTTTTATTTTGTGGGACAGTTGCATGTTTTCTGTGGTGTGTGTGAATACCACACAGGGGTAATTAATAATATAAACATTCTACTACAGTGATAGAAGATTTAGAGCAGAAATTCTGGTTGTAATATCCTCTTCCCACGCAATACAATCTAAAGCAAATCTAGGCTAATCTGTTGCCTAGGGCTCTGCATATTGTGAATTGGCCTCTGCTGTCACACGGAGAATCTGTTTCTTCTGCTCCTCACTCCCTTTGCAATGTGACTGCATCAATCTCACCACAAGCCGAAGACATATTGCTTTTCATAAACCATTTCCGTTTGATATTGATATCAATATTTAAATGTGATACTGGACTGTGAATATTCTGGAGCTGTGCATAACACAGTTATGAACATCAACTGTCTCTGCTCATCCATTTCTGTCCTTTCTGGGTTTTTTTTGTTTTTTTTTCATGTGTCAAGATTACCACATCTTTCTCGGAAAATGGTCAGACTTGTCATTAAGTGACTCTCTCGCCTACGACAGTAATGATAGGCCTTCGGGGTAGGACGCATCGGAGAGCGAGGGACGAGGTGCATCCTCTCCTTCTCCGCATGCAGGTGCTCAGCCATCATGACAGACAGGAGCGAGGGAAGCACTTCATCATGAGAAGCTGTGAATGTGATGCAGCGTGCAATCCATTAGAGATAATTAGGGGTTTGGAGCCGCTGGTATCTCTCTCTTCACTAGCCAGCGCCCAGGTGCACGAGCACAGCATGTTAAGTTACCCGAGGCCCTGCCGTGGCCGTCCGGTGGGGCGCTCAACTGCCGTGCGTCTGACCGAGGTTCGATTCCCGGCCCCGGTCCTTTGTCGACCCCTCCCCGTCTCTCTGCCCATTCGCTTTATGTCTACCTCTCATACGGTCCTGTCCATAATAAGGTCTAAAAAGACAAAAAAAAATTCTAAAAAAAAGAAAAGAAAAGTTAAGTTACCTGAGGTGAGGGAGTGGGGAAGTGGCATGTTGGCAAGGCTGCTGAAGTGATCTGCAAAGTTTCTGCTCTTGTCTTGTCTTCCTACGGTAGCAATGTCGCACGGCAATGATTGAGGGGGCCGCACAGTGCTCGACTGGCTTACAGGAGACGAGACTGTCTGTTGAACAATAAGCCCTCTGTTGCCTTGTGCAAGAGTGTAAGACCAAAGAGCATTCTACAGCAGAGAATTTTCTTCATCCGTGAAATAGAGAGTAGCAGCTTTCTGATAGTGAGCAGAAAAATCAGAACCCTCCTTCTTTTCTTCCTTTCTGAGAAAAATTTGAATGTTCTGTTCATTCTTTTCTTCTCTCTACTGATGTAATAGTTACCTGTATGTGTTACGGAGGCATGAATTGGTGGTGTAGTGTAGTGGTTAGGCCTTTTTCCGTTGTACAACAAAAGTTGGCAATACATAAATGAAGCCTGTGAATTGTTGTAGAATACGTCTTTGTTTTGTGTGTGTATTTGTGTATGTGTAGGCGTATTTGTGTAAATAATGTAGGAGGTTATTGTACACTATTGTTCATGTCTTATTTTTCTGTTTCTTTGTACTAAAGATGCACGCGCCTGCCCAGCTGGCGAGTTCCAGTGCCAGAACCGGCGTTGCCTAGCACCTGCCTACGTGTGCGATGGCGACGACGACTGCGGCGACAGCAGCGACGAGGCCAAGTGCGCGCCGCCCACCTGCGGCCCGCACGAGTTCCGCTGCAACAGCTCCCAGTGCGTGCCGCAGCCGTGGAGCTGCGACGGAGATCCCGACTGCTCCGACGGCTCCGACGAGTGGCCACAGCGATGCGGCGGCGTAGGCGGTGGAGGCGGCGCCGAGGGGGGCGGCGGGAGACCCCCAGGACCTCCACCCCCTCGCAAGCTGGAGTGCTCGCCGGGAGAGTTCCGCTGCGGCAGCGGGGAGTGCATCCGGCCGGCCTGGAGGTGCGACGGAGACCCCGACTGCAAGGATAAGACGGATGAGGCGGATTGTCGTAAGTCAACAGGGATTTTCAAACGCTTTCATGTATCGTGTTGCCATGCTGTGCCTCCGGTTTATCATTGGTTGAACATGTGAAGCAATGTCAGCGTGTATGTGCAAAGGGAGCACCTTTGGATGTAAATGTCAACATGTGGTTGGATTCAGCTGTTTTTGGTAGTCGCAAATAGTTGTGGTCTTACCTTTTTTTTTAGTATGTTTTGGGGGGCTTTTTTTGGGGTCTTCATTATGACAGGATAGTGTGAAAGCAGACAGGAAATGAGCTGGAGAGAGATATGGGGCAGAGCTGGGAAATTACCCCGGCCAGACTCGAGCAAGCACAAATGTGGGGGGTTCAGCGCGCTGCGTCACAGCGCCCCCCCTGTTGCCATCTTATCTCACCTGGCTCCCACCTAAGGGGTCTTACACACCAGGGCGGTAAAGCGTCGCGGAACGGCCGCGTTTTTTACCGGCGTCGGTGAAAATACATTGAAACATATCTGTCCTTACACACCAACCGGCGGTAGTCGAGCGTCAGCGGCGCGGGAGCCGGCTCCGCGCAGCGCTGCATTTGGAAAATAGAACTCGAGCGT